>NC_080539.1:16769422-16919422 GCF_028640845.1 Ahaetulla prasina
TGATGGTGGTCTTTTTTAGACCGCTAACCCCGTAGTCTGTAGAGCTGCCAGGACAGCATCAATCAGCTGTCCGGCAGCTTGAAAATCTCCCCCTCGGGCAAAGAGGGAGAGATGAGCATTCAGGCTGAAGTTGAGCCACCCGGAGAAGCCCCAGAAAAGTTTCTGGAGGCTTGAGGGGAGTGCTCCTTCTAAAGCCTGAAAGAAGCTCCGGACTCAGAGGGCATCTGCCTTTTGGCAGAAAAAAACGTAGTGTCCAATCTCCGCGGCAGAAATGGATTTGTGATGCATGGGAAGATATTCCAGAGGACATGGTGCAACGTGCCTTCAAGAAATGTGGCATTAGTAATGCTATGGATGGCAGTGAAGACAGCGCATTGTATGAGAGTGACAGCAGTGATGATGACGACTGTGAACTCAGTGATGACGACAACGATATGCGGATAACATCACAGAAGCTGAAGTAGCTGAAGCTCTGTTTGGACAAACAGATGATGAGGAGGAGAACTCCAGTTTTGAGGATTTTAGCTCGTTAGCTTGGTTGCTGTTACTTTTAAAGATACTGTATTTTTGATACCATATTCTTTTGGGGACCCCTTTTGCACTTTTATTGTTTTGTTCAAATAAATATTCATGTTATTTTACTTGGCTCTATCTTTATTTTACATTGACCAGTAGCTGCCTCATTTCCCACCCTCGGCTTATACTCGAGTCAATAGTTTTCCCAGTTTTGTGGTAAAATTAAATTTTCGGCTTATATTCGGATAAACATACTCGAGTATATCGGTAAACTCAGTATATTTTTTTTTTAAACTATTCCATTTTTGATGCAACTACAATTGACTTCAATTCAGACACATCCCTTGCCTATTCTTCTCTCCATATCTCTCGGCAGGATGTAGTACTGGATGTGCCAGGAAGCCCAGAAAAAGATGTAAAAGGAAGCAGCGTGGCAGTCGTGCACCGTTCTTTAGAAGCTGTTTTGTGAAAAACCGTTGAAGAAAGTTGCTTGAAGCACCAGCAAAGGAAACCACTTCTTAGATACACTGTTCAGTTCTACTCTATGCAGTCTCCTTCCTTCCTTCCTTCTCTCTATGTCTGTAGACAAAATGGAGACTACTGCAAAATGTTCAGCTCAATCTTCTTTTATGGTCCAATAAATATCCGAGAACCAGGGGTGGGCTGCTGGGGGTTCACAGGGCTTTGGGACAATGGTGAAATCCATTTTTTTAAACTACCAGTTCTGGCACTAAAGTGTGGCTTGGTGGGCCTGGCTTGGTGGGTGTGGCAGGGGAAGGATATTGCAAAATCCCCATTCCCTCCCCACTCTGGGGCCAGCTAGAGGTGGTATTTGCCAGTTCTCTGAACTGCCTACTAGAAGTTCAGGAAGGCCAGAAACAGGCCTGTTTCCGGCCTCCAGAGGGCCTCTGGAGCCTGGGGAGCCTGTTTTCACCCTCCTGGAGGCTTAAGGAAACCCTACAGAGCCCAGGGAGGACACACACACACACACACACACACACACACACACACCACTGTGGTGCAGGAAGCCAACTAGGCCACACCCACCATGGCCACACCCACCCAGAAACCGGGCAGAGAATCCTTTGCTAATTTTTTTGAAGCCCACCCCTGCCTAGAACTCTGTAACACATTCATTTTACAGCCATTGTATTGTCCGCACACATTAATTAAGGGTGCTGATGCAGTTAGGTAGTTCCAAACTCTCTGACATTCAGAGTAAGAAGTGTCACACACAGACCTAGTGTAGTGCATAAAGCAAGTCATCAAAATACAGAAAAGCAAGAGGAAAGTAATGGTCCAGGCTCTTTGGAACTTCATTCTGTCCAAATTTAGAAGAAGGGCTCAACCTATTCTTCAAAGCACCTGAATGCAGGACAAGAAGTAACGGATGGGGACTTCCTGTTGGCTCCGCTTCATTGATGGCGGTCTTTTTTAGACCGCTAACCCCGTAGTCTGTAGAGCTGCCAGGACAGCATCAATCAGATGTCCGGCAGCTTGAAAATCTCCCCCTCAGGCAAACTGGGAGAGATGAGCATTCGGGCTGAAGTTTGAGCCACCCGAAGAAGCCCCAGAAAAGTTTCTGGAGGCTTGAGGGGAGTGCTCCTTCTAAAGCCTGAAAGAAGCTCCGGACTCGGAGGGCATCTGCCTTTTGGCAGAAAAAAACGTATCGTCCAATCTCCATGGCAGAAATGGATTTGTGATGGATTGTAACACGGATAGAACTGAAACTGGAGTTCTAGCATTTTTTTGCAAGAAGCCTGCAAGCCCCTAATAGAGGATACATTTGTTGTGAAGATAGGAGAGAAGAAAGCAAATGGTATTTTGTGGAATGCAAGCAAATGGCGATTTGTGTATTGGAAACGAAAGTTAAGGAAATGCTTATTAACAGCTAGTGTGGAACTAGGAGATATACAAGAAGATACTGACTAAATGGAAGAAATGAGAATTTTATGATTTATATTTTTTCTTCTTCTTTGGGATTATAGTGATTTAGAAGAAAAGTTTTTTGAATCTTTCCTTTTTAACCCCTTTTTGTCCCCTGTTACTGGGTAGGTTATATATTTTAAAAAATGGCTTTTAAGTAAATAATACCAAAAGCCACTAAAATTTCTTCAGTTCAGATATGAAAATTAAAAGAAGACATCAAAGAAGAATTAAGAAATTTTTTACAGGAGTTTCTGGAGACTCATTTTTCAGAAATAGATCAAAAATTTGATGAAATAGAGAAAGAGATGTTGGTTTTTAAGGAAATGATGGAAGAGCAGAAGAAGGAAATGAAAATGGTAAAGAATGCAATTTCGCAAATATTTAGGTCATGTATTCAGATGGAGGATAGTTTGGAAGAATTTAATAAAGTTAATTTAGAGTTGCAAAGGAAAATAGAAGAAATTCAAAAGAAACAAAATAACTGGAACTTAGATAATAAAATGGAAGATATACAGACAAAGGCAGATAGGGCAGATGAAGAAAGAGTAATATTACAATATAGATTGATGGAATATGCGATAAGGGTGAGGGAGTTGAGGGAAAGTAGGAAGGAAAATTTAAAAGAGATTTTAAAAGCTTTTGCTCAGATAAAGGGTGTGGAGCCAGAAGACTTTGAGATTAATATTGAAAGAATTTATCGTGTTAATTCTTGGTGGGCAAGACAAAATAGATTACTGAGGGATGTGGTTATTTATTTTACAACTAAAAAGATTAGGTATGAAATCTTGCAAGCCTTTTATAAAAATAAATTTCAAATATTGGGACAAGATATAAAAATGATGAAGGAAATTCCTCCTAAAATTTTAAGAAAGAGAAGAGAATTTGCTTTTTTAGTGGATGAGTTTAAGAAACATCAGATATATTTTAGATGGGAAGTTCCAATGGGTTTGTCAGTGAATTTTAGAGATAGAAAGTATTTTCTTAGTACAGTTATGAAAGCAAGACATTTCTATATTAATATTTTAAAGAGTGGAATCTTTTGTTGTTAGATGCTAAGCTAACTGGTTTGGAGATGATGGAAAATAGAATAGGAGAGGGGGGGAATGTTTAAGATGTGAATATGATGATTATAGTTAATTTCTTGAATTGGATATAAATTATAGGATTTTTGTTATTTGTTATTTGTAAGGTATAAACCTATGGGATGATATTATTTAATTGTGAAGGATGGAAAGTAAAATTTATGAATTTAGATAATGTTGTGGATGTAATGATGTTAATTGTTAATTGTTATATTTTGGATGTAACTTAAATGAATATTCGTTTTAATTGATATGCTTTGGATATAAGTTTATAGACAGCAAAAGTTATGAAGTTAAGTTGGAAATATAGTATCTGAGAGACTTTATTCGTAATGATATTTGACTGATGGAGTAATATTGGAAGATTGGACATTAAATGTTATGACAATTGAAGAAATATATAAGTGATGAAAATTTGAATTTGAGAAGATGGACTAATTTTAAAAATGGACTGTAAGAAGAAGTAATATGTGAAGGGAAGATTGTATTAGTATTGTTCCTTTTTTATTACTCTTTCTTATCTCTTTATCTTTATTGTGAGGGGATTTAAAGTTCTAGAGAGGGGTGGAAGTTTATGTATATTTTGTATATTTTAGCTTGTGATTGTTGGTTATAATACCCGGTATTTGCTCTGGGAAGTCCAGGGGGGGAGGGGGAGGAGGGGAGGGGAAATGATACATGGATTGGTTATTAATGTACAGTAATGATTGAAGATATGAAATTAAAATTTGAAATGATATTGGGGCTGCGACTGCCATTTCAGAAAGAAAGGAGAGAGGAGTAGAAGGAGGGAAGAAAGTAGGTAGGAAAGAGTTGAGAAGGAGGAGGGAATAAGAAGGTTAGAAAGGGTGGAAGAAGGAGGTGGAGAAGGAGAGGAAGTAGTAAAGTGAAGGAGATGAAGGAGGGGAAAGTAGTAGAGGGTAGAGGGAGGTTGTGAAGAAAGGAAGTGGTAGTCGGGCAGGCCCGAATCAGCAATAACTAAAAATTAATGATTAATGATGGATAACAGATTGTACATAAATATGATGTTGGAAAATGGAAATAATTTTATATATATATATATATAAAGAAGTAACGGATGGGAAGATCATTAAAGAGAGATCTCTTTCATGTTGAATCTTTAATAGTAAGACCATATCTGGAATACTGCATCCAGTTTTGGTCACCACATTACAAAAACAAGTTGCTGAGACTTTAGAAAAAGTGCAAAGAAGAGCAACTAGGATGATTAGGAGGGTGGAGACTAAAACATATGAAGAACAGTTGCAGAAACTGGGTATAACTATAGAGAAAAGAAGGACTAGGGTTGATATGATAGCAATCAGTGGGGGTATTCAGCTGGTTCAGACCGGTTTGGGCATATTAGTAGTGGCGACCTGCAAGTGGGTCTGCCCACCCGCTCCGGTGCTATGCCATCCTATTTAGCCATATTTTCTAAGCCGCGTGCATGCATGCAAACCGCGCGTACAAGCAAAGCGCCGTGCGCATGTGGAGAAGGTGCGTGCGCAAGCGAAGCCAGCATGCATGCTCACATTTTCAGTACGCGGAGAACCGGTGATAAAATTATGTGAAACCCACTTCTGATAGAAGTGTTCCAGTATGTAAGGGATTGCCATAAAGAAGAGGGGGGTCAACTTATTTTCCAAAGCACCTGAAGGCAGGACAACAAACAATGGATGGAAACTAATGAAGGGGAGAAGCAACCTGGAATTAAGGCGAAACTTCCTAACAGTGAGGACAATCAACCTATGGAACAGCTTGCCTCCAGAAGTTGTGGGTGCTCCATCCCTGAACGCTTTTAAGAAGAGACTGGACAGCCACTTGTCTCAAATTGTATAAGGTCTCCTGCTTGAGCAAGGGGTTGCAGTAGAAGACCTAGAAAGAGTGCAGAGAAGAGCAACGAAGATGATTAGGGGACTGGAGGCTAAAACATATGAAGAATGGTTGCAGGAACTCGGTATGCCTAGTTTTATGAAAAGAAGGACCAGGGGAGACATGATAGCAGTGTTCCAATATTTCAGGGGTTGCCACAAAGAAGAGGGAGTCAAACTATTCTCCAAAGCACCAGCGGGTAGAACAAGAAGCAATGGGTGGAAACTAATCAAGGAGAAAAGCAACCTAGAACTAAGGAGAAATTTCCTGACAGAACAATTAATCGGTGGAACAACTTGCCTGCAGAAGTTGTAAATGCTCCAACACTGGAAATTTTTAAGAAAATGTTGGATAGCCATTTGTCTGAAATGGTGTAGGGTTTCCTGCCTGGGCAGGGGGTTGGACTAGAAGACCTCCAAGGTCCCTTCCAACTCTGATATTATTATTATTATTATTATTATTATTATTATTATTATTGTTGTTGTTGTTGTTGTTGTTGTTGTTGTTGTTGTTGTTGTTATTACCTCCAAAGTCGCTTCCAGCTCTATTCTGATTGAAAGGAATCTAACCTAGAGGTAAGGAGAAATTTCCTGAGACTGAGAAGAATTAAGTAATGGAATGATTTGCTTCTGGCAGTTGTGGATGCTCCATCACAGTGGTTTTCAAGAGGAGACAGAATAGCTATTAGTCCAGAATGGTATGGGGTATTCCTGCCTGAGCAGAGGGTTGGACTTGAAAAAGGGACTTCAAGGTCCCTTTCAGCTCTACTCTGTTATTCCGTTATTTTATCCTGTTATAGTACAAGCAATTTGGTCCCAGTGCAACTCCTTTTCTCCAACCCTGAAGTCTTGACTGTGTCACCATGCTGCATGACTGGCATCAGCGGTGGGCAGGGGTGAAATGTAAAATCTGTTACTACAGGTTCTGTGGGCGTGGCTTGGTGGTGGGGGATAATGTGAGTGGGTGGGCGTGCCCAACTTTTTTTTTTTACTTTTAAAAGCATTTTTTCTTCGGCCTAAGAGCTTGTAGGAAAAAAAATGCTTTGAAAGGGTTCTGACAATAGGTGAGTTGCCTGATCGCCAGAACCCTTTAAAAGCTTTTTTTTTTTTACAGCCTCTTTGGCCGAAGAGCTTATAGAAAAAATGCTTTTTTTTTTTTTTGCAAAAATTTTTTATTTTTCCATAATAATTCCCACAATTTGACCAGTGTACAATACAATCACTTATCCATCAATCAGTCCTATACTCAAATTATACTCAGTCAGGGCTGCTCGACTGCCACTCCCCCCTTTAATCCTTTCTTCCCTTCTCATCCTTCTTAAACTTCCCCCACCACCTTCTCCTCGCTTTCCTACTTCCCCTCCTCTTTCCCACTTCTCACTACCATCCTTTCTAACCCTCTATCTCCTTCTTCTCCTCCTCCTATCCTTTCTTCTCCCTCCCTTCTTTCCTCCCTACCCACCTACCTACCTACTTTCTTCCTTCTTTACTCCTCTTTCCTTACCCTTTCCTTCGGGAGTGTTTGCCGAGCAGTCCCGACATTACACCATTCAACTTGTTTAATTCTACCATTATTCCTGTACAATGGCAACCAATCAATTTATAGTCTTCCCTTCCCGCCTCCTTCCCCGAGACTTCCCAGAACAGAATACAGGGTATTGTAACTAACAAACATAATCTAAAATATAACATAAAACATATTCCATTTCACACCATCACACTATCAATTCCCTTCTTTCTTAAACTAATACATAATAATTCCTAACTTCACTCAAAAACTAATTGATATTTTTTAATCTGATACTTATTTTGAATATAATCAATCCACTTCCTCCATTCCAATATATATTTTTCTTGTGTACAGTCTTTCAAGTAGGCAGAAATTTTTGCCATTTCTGCTAAATTTGATACTTTACTAATCCATTCTCCAATTGTAGGTAAGTCTTCTTTCTTCCAATATTGTGCAATCAATAATCTTGCAGCAGTTATTAAATTCAGAATCAGTTTTGTCTCTATAACAGTGCAATCTGAGATTATTCCTAATAAAAAGAACTGTGGAACAAACTTGATCTTCTTTTTGAAAAATAGAAAAAATGCTTTGAAAGGGGGTTCTGACAATCCCAGCTGAGCTGCGTGATCATCAGAGGCTTTTTTTTTTACTTTTAAAAGCATTTTTTCAGCTGAAGAAAAAATGCTTTTAAAAGTAAAAAAAAATAGAAGAATGGATATTGAAAGTTACTAATTTGGTTGAGATGGCTAAAATCTCAGCTTTTTTGAAAGACAATACACAGGAAAGATATTTAATTGAATGGAGAAAATGGATTGATTATTTACAAAACAGATATCAGATTAAGAGATATCAGATTGCCTTTGAATAATTAGGAAGTATTATTTTATGTAATGGGGGGGTTGGGAAATGAAAAGATTTGGATGAGGTTAATTGGATTAGAAGGGAAAATTTTACTCTATGTTTGGTTTATGTATAACAATACCTTGTGATTGACCCGGGAAGCCGGGGAAGAGGGGAAGGGGTTTGTGGGGGGGAGGGGGGGAAAAAGGGGGAAAAATGTTTTTGTTTATTAAAACTTTTTCAATTTAAAAAAAAGTAAAAAAAAATATCTGATGATCGCACGGCTCAGCTGGGCATACGGGGGAGGAGGGAAGGGGGCAGGGATCTTTGCTACTGGTTCTCTGAACCACCCACCATAATCGCTACCGGATCGGGCAATCCAGTCCGAACTGGGAGCATTTCACCCCTGGCAGTGGGCCTTAGCAATCGCGATATTAAATGGCTGTATGATTTATATTCACTGGCTGATTGCAATTAGGCTGTATCGAATGTTTAATCCTGCTTTTAAGATAGCCTTATGTGGTTGTATTCATTTTTTTTTTCTGCTCCTGTTGTTTTTAAATTGGTTGTGAGCCACCAGAGCTAGTGAGACAGGTAGCTAAGTAAGTAAAACGACCTAGTAATTGCTTCCTATATTTTAACATTTCTTTTGGGTTTTTTATATGCCATGTCACTGATTTGTCACATCCTTCTAGAGAGATTGATGGTGAGAGATGGCATAACCTGTTAGGAGTTGTCTTTGTTTTTCTTTCCTGCTGCTTCATCTCCCAGCTGTAAAATGCTAATACATGTGACATGGACAAATATCAGGTTTAACCCAATTTATATAACGTGTGTGTGTGTGTATCACATTTAGAAACTGTCCATCTCCCTCCCAGAGCAACTCTGGCCGGTGTACAAATAGAAATAAAAACATAAAAGCTACCGTATTTTTTGGAGTATAAGACATATCTTTTTCCTCCAAAAAAAGAGGGTGAAAATCTGGGTGCGTCTTATACTCTGAATGCAGCCCCACCCAGCTTCTCAAACAGAGGTTTACGAGGCTGAAAGAAGCTTCAGAAAAGAAGCCCCCAAACAGAGCTTCAGGGAAAAAAAGCCCCCTGTATTAGTGTATTTCTTTCAATGGGAAAGGGGAATTAAGGTTGCAAAGGGGAAAGGAGAAGTTATGGGTGATGGTTTATTGTTGTATTTTAGCTTATGATTGTTAGATGTAATACCCTGTATTTTGCTCTGGGAAGTCTCGGGGGGGGTCGAGGGGGGGCGGAAGGGGGGGGAATAATTGCTGAAAAAAAATTTTTTGTAAAACTTTTTCAATAGAAAAAAAAAAAGAAAAAGGAAAAAAAGCCCCAAACAGAGCTTCAGAGGCTTTTTTTTCTGAAGTTCTGTTTTGGAGGCTTTCAGAGGCAGAAAAAAAAATATCAAGGCACAGAGCTCACAACCAAGAAACCTGTCGCTAAAATTCACCTCTGGGAACAGCTGATTGGGGGTATTCAGGGAGGTCAATCCACCTGCCAATCAGCTTTTTTCTTATTTTCCTCTCCAAAAACTAAGGTGCATCTTATACTCCGAAAAATACAGTATTATTATTATTATTATTATTATTATTATTATTATTATTATTATTATTATTATTATTATTGGGGCCGGAATAGCTCAGGCTGGTAAAGCCTGTTATTAAGAACACAAAGCCTGCAATTACTGCAGGTTCAAGCCCGGCCCAAGGTTGACTCAGCCTTCCATCCTTTATAAGGTAGGTAAAATGAGGACCCAGATTGTTGGGGGGGGGGGCAATAAGTTGACTTTGTAAAAATATACAAATAGAATGAGACTATTGCCTTATACACTGTAAGCCGCCCTGAGTCTTCGGAGAAGGGCGGGGTATAAATGTAAACAAAACCAAAAAAAAAATTATTATTATTTATTCAATTTTTATACCGCCCTTCTCCCGAAGGACTCAGGGCGGTGTACAGCCAAGGTAAAAACAAACAACGTAATATACAATTTAAAATACGACTATATATAAATACACTTCCTGTGTATTGACTTACTACAATTGAGACCAAAATTTCTGTTGTTAAGTGAGAAGTGAGAAGTTCAGTGAGCTTTGCCTCATTTTACGATCTTCCTTGCCACCGTTGTTGAGTGAGTTGCTGCAGCTGTTAATTTAGTAACCCGGTTGGGAAGTGAATCCGGTTTCCCTATTGACTTTGCTTGTCAGAAGGTTGCAGAAGGGGATCGCCTTGCTTAGAAACAGAACTTCTAATCTCAGTTGTGGTCATAAGTCAAGGACTACCTGCAGTGGGTGCACCGCACACTGAGCAAAGGCCTTCCTGGCCATGACTGCCACCTGCTCTTTAGCGGGAGCTATGATTGCACCTGATTCCTGAAATCTGCCCCCCTACCTTATAGTGACCAGTCCCGCTTCTTAATAATTTGTCCTGCATCCCGCTGCAATTTCAAAAAGTCCCAATTTTTTTTTGTTTCACTCCCATTCTGAAAATGGGAGACAGCAACGCAAGAGGAGGAGGCGGAGAAGGGGGAGTGGCGGAGAAGGGGGTGCGAGAGGGAGGAGAGACGCCGCTTGACTTCACCCGAGAGGAAGAGAAGAGCGGAGAGGAGAGCCGAGGAGAGCTGAGCCTGCCTGGAAGAGCGGAGAAGAAGCAGCCGCTCCTCCTCCTTCAGGCAGGTGGCAAGACTCAGCGCGCATACGCAGTCCCATTGCCCTCCCCCTCAATGGTGTCCCACTTTGCCATGGCTGAAATCTGGTCACTTTACCCTACCTCTCCCCCCAAATCCTTCCGGATCTTCCTAAGGCCCTCATATCTCATGACGGATGAACCAAATATCTAAAAGATGGGAAAAGAACTATCTGAAATGTTTCCCTTGTCATCCCCTATATTTCTTTTTTGCTCATTATACTTTGACACTGTTATAGTGTCAAAAGGTTTCTGGTACTCTATAACAAGAGTGTCGAATTCAAGGCCTGTGGGCCAGATCCGGCCCACGGGGTACTTAGATCTGGCCCACGGGCCCACCTTGGAAACAGCAAAGGACTGGCCCTTGGTGCCTCTGCCAGTGAAAACGGAGCTCGGGAGGGGGTTGTGCGCATCCCTCCTGGCTCCGTTTTTGGCTGCGAAGGTCTCCTGCAGCTCTGTGCCAGAAAAAATGGAGCTTGAGAAGGCCACACGTGGTCCACTCGGGCTCCGTTTTCAGCTGCGACGGCCTCCCTAAGCTCCATTTACACTGGCAGAGGGCTGCAGGAGGCCGTCATAGCCGAAAACGGAGCCTCGATGAATGACATCAAGCTGGACATGCCCACCCCTTGGCCATGCCATGCCCCCAACCCCCCGAGGTCAAACACAACCCTGATGTGGCCCTCAATGAAACTGAGTTTGACACCCTTGCTCTATATCAAAGGTCCTCAGTCCCTGGGCTGTGGCCTGCTGCTCACACAGAACTATCCCCTGTACCCAAGTGGTGGGATTCAAATATTTTTTTTCTATTTTTTAACAAAAAAGAACAATACATAACATACATTGACATAAAACTTATATTCCTTCTTTACATCAGCTTCGTTTCCTTATTCTTCTCATATTTGCATCCTTATTCCCCCTCTCGTTTCGTTTTATTATACTTTTCTTTTTTGTCCTGTTCTCTCTTATTTCTTTTTATCTTCTATCCTGTCTATCCTTCTAACTATTCGTTTTCTTTCATACATTGCCATTTTATATACATGTATATATAAGCTTTTCACCTTTTTTCATCATCTAGTATTTCTAGTCTCTAGCCAATTGTACAATTTGTTCCATACTATGTAATATCCCGACTCTTCTTTTTCTTTTAACTGCTTTGTTAGTTTATCCATCTCTGCACAGTCCAAGATTTTCTTTATCACTTTCTCCTCTGTTGGTATATTCTCATTTTTCCACTTCTGTGCATTTGCTATTCTGGCAGCCATTATTATATGTAGAATTATGTATGCTATTTCTTTACTGTATTTCTTATTTTATTTATTTAATTTATTTAATCAAATTTTTATACCGCCCTTCTCCCGAAGGACTCAGGGCGGTTTACAGCCAAATAAAAACAAAACAGACATAATAAATACAGAATAAAATACTATTAAAAAACTTATTTTTTTCTGTATTTCGTGTTGAATATTCCCAGCAGGAAGGTCTCTGGTCTCCAGTTGATTAGTTATTTCTTCCAGCCACTTTTTAATTTTAACCCAGCATTTTTTTGCTGTTGGGCATGTCCACCATATATGGTAATACAAGGATTCAAATAATTTAACAACCGGTTCTCTGCTCTAATGATTTCTTCCAACAACCAGTTCATCCGACTGCTCAGAAAGTTAACAACCGGTTCCCCCGAAGTGGTGCGAACCGGCTGAACCCCACCACTGCCTGTACCACACCCCCACCTTTGTCAGTCTGCCAAGCCAGGAACTTTGGGGACCACTATTCTATAATACAAAAATAGAAAGAAAGAAAAGCCCATAATAAAAATATCAAACCATCTATCATTCAATGATTCTTGATGTGATCATAGTTTTAAATCTTTAGAGGATTCTCCTAAAGGTTTGCCTTGATAGAATTACGGAATACGTTTAGAGCTATGGCTTTCTTTAAGCTTGTTCCGTAACATAAGTGACAGCTGTTATCCCTGCAGGAAGCCATTGTGCAAGATGCAGCATTTCCTGGCATTTCGGGCTCCAGAGAGAAGCAGAAGTGCCAAGGTGATGGATGTGATAGAGGGACGAGGGTCCGGTTGATGGCAGAGGAAACTAAAGGTAAGAAAGAAGTGCTACAGGGCAGAAGAGGGGATCAACAAAGGAGGCAATAAGGAATATTTGCTTGGGTAGGTGGATTGATCAGTTGGATTTTAATAAAAGAGAATATTTGTAGTTCAGGGTTGAGATGAGGGGTCCTGGGTGCTCTCTGAGCTTCGTTGTTTTTTTGCAGATGTTTCAGTCAGTGGTGGTATTCAGCTCATTCTATCCGGTTCGGGCGAACCAGTAGCGGCGGCGGGAGACTCCACCCACCTGCCCGGATGTAATCAACTCACATTTTTGACGCTCTGCGCATGCGCAGAAGGTCCTGCACTCACATTTGCGAACCGGTAGCAAAGGTAAGTGAATATCACCCCTGGTTTCAATGAGAACAATTAACCAGGGGAACAGCTTGCCTCCAGAAGTTGTGGTTGCTCCAACAATGGAGGTTTCTTTAAGAAAAGATTAAGAAAAGACTGGACAGCCACCGGTCTGAAGTGGTATAAGGTCTCCTGCTTGAGCAGAGAGTTGGACTAGAAGATTTCCAAGGTCCCTTCCAGCTCTATTCTGACTTTCATTACCCAAACTAGGTAGCATCGTCGGTTTTAGAAAGGAATGGGGCTTGCTCTCAGTTTACATTAGAGAGGGTCCAGAGATATTTTACTAGAAGAGTACTCAAATCTTCTGCTCGAAATAAAATTCCCTATACCACCAGGCTAGAAATTTTAGGTCTAGGTAGCCTCGAACTATGTCGTCTATGTTCCGACCTATGCTTAGTTCATAAGATTATTTACCAAATGTTCTACCTGTAAATGAGTAATGTCAACCATAGTAACACAAGGGCCATCAATAGATTTAAACTCAATGTAATTCGCTCTAATCTTAATTGTAGGAAATATGACTTTTGCAATAGAGTAGTAAATGTCTGGAACACTCTACCTGATCCTGTTGTTAGTCTCTCTAATGCCCATACCTTTTTCCTTAAACTGTCTACTGTGGACCTTTCACATTTCTTAAGAGGTCCCTAAGGGGGCGTGCATAAGCCTACCATCCCTGTCCTACTGTTCCCAATTATATGTAATCATTCTATGTATTTATGGCTATGTTTTGCCTATTTATATCCTTTTTTTGTGTGCTAATTTTTTTCATGTATCCATGTCTATGTCTATACTGTTACATGTTTCCTTGTTCTTGTTGATAAACAAACAAACAAACATTCTAGTGGCTTGCCCTAGTGTGGTCTTGGAAATTCTTTAGTTGGGCTATTTACTGTTGGCTTGTTTGGCCACTCCTTGATTGGGGTATCGTTTACATGATTGTCGGTCTGATGTTAATCTGTTTGGATTTTGTTTGCAAGGAAAGAGAAACTAGGTTAAAAATTAAGCAAAATGAAGCAAGATCTGAGACAGAAGGTGCTGGTTTAAGCACCTGTACCGATGGAAGAGTCCCTTTAGCACCTGCATAATGCAAGTGTTGAACCCAGTGGTGGGATTCAAACAATTTAAAAACCGGTTCTCTGCTCTAATGAACAGCCGGGTAGGCATGGCTCGGTGGTCATGTAACCATGTGGGAGTGGCCAACTCAACATCACTCACGTTGATGGGCGCTTCGCCTTAGCTATTACAATGTGACAAAGGTTAATCGGAGAGGCAGTTTCTGTAAGCAGGGCAATAAAGATTAGGCTAGAAACAACAACAGAATGTTTATTTCCTGCCTTCCTTACAGGATTAGCCCTGTAAAGTGGGGGAAAAAAATAAGATTTCTTCCAACAAAATTTCTTCTTCCAAAATTTCTTCTCTGAACTGCTTCGAAAGTTAACAACTGGTTCTCCCAAATAGGGGTGAACTGGCTGAATCCCACCACTGATTGAACCCCACATTCAAGGGCTGTGGTGGTGTTACGGAATGTCCAGCCCAAAAGTGTGTTTTTTTCCCCAAAAGACCTTTGTTTGTTTTTTCCTCCTTGAAGACGTTCCGCTTCTCATCCAAGAAGCTTCTTCAGTTCTGACTGAATGGTGGGGAATGGAAAGATTTATATTCCTTGCAGTCCTTCCATTCCATAAATCCTTCCATTCCCCACCATTCAGTCAGAACTGAAAAAGCTTCTTGGATGAGAAGGAAAATGTCTTCAAACAAGAAAAAAAAACCAAAGAAAGTCCAGTTGCCTTTTGAAAAAAAAAAAAGCACCTTTAGGACAACCATGACCTGGATGACTGAGACGTTCCATAGACGTATGAAATGTCCAGTTGCAAGAGAAAAAGAAAAAAAAGAACTAGTTACCATAATTTTCTCTCGCAGGTGGAGATGGAAACTGCACTCTGCATGGTACCATATGATCTGATTATAATACCAGCCTTTTGTTAAAACATCGTTATTTAAGCACCTCATTTGCCAGGCTGGGAAGAGGTTAAAATGAAACTCTCGCTGTGTCACCAGAGGATGCTTTTGCCGAAGGGCCAATTTGATCTCGCCCAAAGTTAAGGAAGTTAGAGATAGCTCAGGAGGATTGTGTGCAGGGAAGGGAAGCCACTTCTCTGTCAGGTGTCAATGAGACAGGCGATGGTTTTGATTCTCCTTTCTGATGTAAAGGAGTGTTGTGTCTTGCCCGCTCTCACCGCAGCCGGGGCCTTCTTATCTGCTTCCGAACACTGAGGAATGTCCTAGTATGCCTCCTGGCCCCAGCCCTGGCTCCATGCCCAGACAGGCTGAGGAGGAGGAAGCACCTCCCGGCCCCAGCCCTGGCTCCATGCCCAGACAGGCTGAGGAGGAGGAAGCACCTCCCGGCCCCAGCCCTGGCTCTATGCCCAGGCAAACGGAGCAACTAGACCCCTCCCCCTCCCCCACAGCATGTGAGCCTGAGGGAGGTCAATTACCAACAGCTGCCGACTGGAGTGACCCTCGCTTCAGAAGAATTGATAGGCGGCGGCGTCAGAAGGAAGGGAGGGGCAGGCCTGGATAAGTGCTGAGTCATGGAGCCACACCCCATGGCCTATATAAAGGATCTGCTTTCTGGCATTCTCTGAGTCAAGCAAAGTCGAACATATCTTGCTGAAGTCACTTTCTGGTCTCCTGCCTGCCTTGAGGACTTTGCTAGGACTTTGGCAGAGCTGCAGAGGCACGCCTGATTCGGATTTCCCTGACCTGGCCGTCAGCGGAGGAGTGGGACACAACAAGGAGACGGTGTGCAGGGCTGTCAAATCGGAGGTATTCTGGCATCCATTTTCTTTTTTTTTTTTTTTTATTGAAAGAGTTTTTTAAAAAAACAAAAACATTTTCCCCCCTTTTTTCCCCCTCCCTCCCAAAAAAAAAACAAAACACCACCCCCCCACCCCCCGGCTTCCCGGGTCAATCACAAGGTAAAGTCCAATCCAAATAACCACATCCAAAGCTTTTCGTCACCCAACCCCCTCCCCATTACATAAAATAACTTTCTAATTATTCAAAGGCAATCTGATATTTCTTAATCTGATATCTGTTTTGTAGATAATCAATCCATTTTTCCATTCAATTAAATATCTTTCCTGCGTATTGTCTTTTAAAACGCTGAGATTTTAGCCATCTCAGCCAAATTAATAACTTTCAATATCCATTCTTCTATTGTAGGTATCTCTTCTTCTTCCAGTATTGTCCAATCAACAGTCTTGCTGCTGTTATTAAGTTCAAAATCAATTTAGTCTCAATCCCTGTACAATCCATTATAATTCCCAAAAGGAAAAATTGTGGCAGGAACTTTATCTTCTTCTTCAGTACATTTTGAATAATCCACCAAATTCTTATCCAAAAGACCTTAATTTTCTTGCAAGTCCACCAAATATGAAAATATGTAGCATCATCACAATCACACCTCCAACATTTCGCTTGGATATTAGGATACATACATGATAATTTTTTGGGATCTAAATGCCATCTATAAAACATCTTATAAAAATTTTCCCTTAAATTCTGTGCTTGTGTAAACTTAACATTTCTAACCCAAATTTTCTCCCATGTTTCCAACATTATTGGTTCCTGAATATTCTGTGCCCATTTTATCATACAATCCTTTACCAAATCCTTTTCGAATCTATTTCAAGCAACACATTATACAATCTCTTTATATGCTCCTGGGTCTGATTTCTAATTTGCTTTATTAAATTTTCCTCCTTTGCATTATACCAATTTTTGATCTTCTTTCCATCTAGCACTTATTTGCCCATATTGAAACCAAGTATAATTCCTCCCTTCTTCATTTAATACCTGTAATGATTTTAATTGCAATCTACCTCCTTCAGCATACAAAAGTTCTTTATATGTAATCATTTCCTGTTTCTGTTCTATATTTATATTCTCTATTGCATGTCTAGGGCTCGCCCATATAGGAATCTTGTAATCTAATTTATAGGAATATTTATTCCAGACCATAAAGAGCACTTCTCAACACATGATTCTTAAAAGCCCTATCCACTTTTTCCATAAAATAAATCGCATGCCATCCATATAACAAGTCATAACCTTCTATATTCAAAATTCTTTCCTCTGTTAAGTTAAACCAGTCACTTATTACTGAAAGGGTTACTGCTTCATAATATAGTTTAAAGTTAGGCATTCTTAAACCACCTCTTTCCCGTGAATCCTGTATTATTTTCATTTTAACCTCGCCTTTTTACCCTGCCATATAAATTTATTAATCCCACTCTGCCAATCTTCCAAATTTTTATCCTTTTTAATTATAGGTATCATCTGGAACAGAAACAAAAATCTAGGTAACACATTCATTTTAATAGCAATCCTTCCCAATAGGGATAACTGCAATTTCTTCCAGCCACTCATATCATTCTGAACTTTTGCCATAGCAAGTCATAATTATTCTTATAAAGTTTCTTGTTCGATGAGCTAATATAGACCCTAAATATTTAACCTTTTTACTACCTCAAATCCTGTCATTTCCTCTAGTTTTTGTTTCTGTTGTATAGACATATTTTTAATTATCACTTTTGTTTTATTCTGATTTATTTTAAATCCTGATACCTTTCCATATTTATCAATTACTTCCAACAAAAATCTACTTGAATTTATAGGATTCGTTAACGTAACCACTACATCATCTGCAAAAGCTCTAACTTTGTACTCATATTGTCTAATCTTAATTCCTCTATTTTCATTAATTCTCGTATTTTATCTAATAATGGTTCCAGAGTCAAAACAAACAATAATGGTGATAAGGGACATCCCTGTCTTGTTCCTTTCGCAATCTTAATAACTTCTGTCAAACTACCATTTACTATAATCTGTGCTGTTTGCTCTCCATAAATCGCTTTAATTATTCTAATAAAACAGTCTCCAAATTGCATTTTCTCTATTAATTTAAATAAAAAATCCCAATGCAATCGATCAAAGGCTTTCTCTGCATCCAAAAAAATAAGTGCCGCTGAAGTATTCTTCTTTTCCAAATATTCCAATATATTAATAATCTGTCTAACATTATTCCTCATCTGCCTCCCTTTTATAAAACCAGATTGATCAGTATGAATTCTTTGTTGTAAAACTAACATTAATCTATTTGCTATTATTTTTACAAAAATCTTATAATCATTATTTAAAAGTGAAATCGGCCTATAGTTACCAGGTTTAGAGCAGTCTTGCTCCTCTTTGGTATCAGTGAAATAAAAGATGTTTTCCATGACGGGGTATTCCCACTCCTAATTGTATCTGATTAAATAATTCTTTAAGTGGGCCTAATATTTCATCCTGTGTTTTTATAATAAGTTGCTGTAAGACCATCTGTACCAGGGTTTTCCCATTTTAATTGTTTAATTGCCTCCACTATTTCTCCAGTAGCTATCGGCCGGTTCAGCTCCTCCCTCTGTTCTAATGTTAGAATATTCACCTTATAATCTTTCAAATAATCATAAATGTCCCTATCCAATATTTTGTCTTTTGCATATAGTACAGTATAAAATTCTGAGAATGCCTTTTTAATTTTATCCTGTTGGTATATCTCTTTACCTTTATATTCTATTTTTTGTATGACACGTGCTTTCTGTTTCTTCCTTAAATTATATGCCAACCATCTCCCAGGTTTATTTGCATTACAATAGGTATTATGTTTAGCATATTGTATATTCGTTGCCACCTGGTCTGCCATTAACATATTAAATTGACTCTGTAATATTTTTATAGCCTCTTTAAGTTTATGATCTTGTGGGTTTTGAATTAATAACTGTTGCTTCCTTTGAATTTCTTCTTCCATTTTCATAAGCATTTCCTTTCCGTAATTTATTTTCCATCCATACATATCTTTCGTGCAGATTTTGGGGAGAAATGTTGTATATACATACTGGTAATATTTATAAAAAAATAATCTCCTGATAGAATAGAATTTTTTTTTTTATTGGCCAAGTGTGATTGGACACACAAGGAATTTGTCTTGGTGCATATGCTCTCAGTGTACATAAAAGAAAAGATACCTTCATCAAGAATTCTTAGAGACAACACTTAATGGTAGTCATAGAGTACAAATAAGCAATCAGGAAACAATCAATATCAATATAAATTGTAAGGATACAAGCAACAAAGTTACAGTCATACAGTCATAAGTGGAAGGAGATGGGTGATGGGAACGATGAGAAGATTAATAGCAGTGCAGACTTAGTAAATAGTTTGACAGGGTTAAGGAAATTGTTTAATATGTGATGGCCTTCGGGAAAAAACTGTTCTTGTGTTTAGTTGTTCTGGTGTGCAGTGCTCTATAGCATCGTTTTGAGGGTAGGAGTTGAAACAGTTTATGTCCAGGATGTGAGGAGTCTTGTTCTGTCCCCCCTCGCCTCTGTCCGAGCGATGGCTTAATTAGCTGGCACTAATTAGCTGGCAGCAAACTAGCGAGCATCTGCCAAGTGACTCTGTTATCTCCCTTGATGCCGATTAGTCACCCAGGAAGAAACAGTACTTCAGCTCTAGTTAAGCAGTTGATTTGCCTGCTATGAAGAGGCATAGCAGCCCTCGCTGGTTTTATATCCTGTGGGGTGTGGCTCCATGACTCAGCACTTCCTAGGCCTGCCCCACCCCTGCTTCTGTTGTTCCCGCCTCTCCTGCCTATGAAACCTAGGGTCCAGCCAGGCCTGATTGCCATCAGCTGGGTCTAGAGGTGTGGCCTGGGGGGAAGAGTCAGGGGATGGAGGCCTCGTTATCTCCTCCACCTGGCCTGCCTCTGGCTCCTGGAGCTGAGCCAGGGAAGCCGGTGCACCCTAGGTAAGTCCTGATGGCCCTTCCCCCTCACTTTCCAAGTCACTTTCTGGGAGGGGGCCTGGCTTGGGGGGCGCAGACACAACAGGTCTGTAAATATTTTCACAGCCCTCTTTTTGACTCATGCAGTATACAGGTCCTCAATGGAAGGCAGGTTGGTAGCAATTGTTTTTCTGCAGTTCTTTTATGATTCCTTTATATGGGGGTGTGATGGCTCAGCTGAGCTAATCAGTTGGAAAGTTGACAGCCCACGTTCGAGACCCGAGTGCCACGCAATGGGGTGAGCTCCCATCCTTGCCCCAGCTCCTGCCCACCTAGCAGTTCAAAAGCATGCAAATGTGAGTAGATAAATAGGTGTTGTGACCTAGACTCACTTAGACATAATTACGTCTCTGCTGTCCACCTCTGGAGGCTCCAGAGTCTGCACATCGCTCCTAGATGGCCCTAGTCCCATCTCTGCCTCTGATGCAGAGCCCTCATCTGGGCCTTCCCCTGATTCCAGGACTGGCCCATTGTCCTCTCCAGCCTCCTCACTGTCTGACTCCTCTGCTAGCTCCGCTGGCTGCTGGTGGACCACAACATTAGGTACCACTTCGATGGGAAAATAACAGTATTCTGTGTGTCTTGGCATATAGTCATGTTGGCCACTTGACCACAGAAGTGTCTTTGGACAACATGGCTCCTTCGACTAAGAAACAAGGATAAGCAACGCCCCCCCCCCTCTAAAATTGGACACAACTGGACAGGGGAAATCTTTACCTTTTAGCTTTTCCTAAAGGAGAGATATTCTACAGATACAAGGTGATGGTCCCCTTTAAAAAGATAGGTAAAGATACTGGGTTGTATGCTCAGCAGCTTTATATGTATCCTGTATTATTTCATAGCATCCCATAATATGATGATGATCATGAGCTTGTTAAGTACAATTTCAGATGAGCACCACCTCCTAGGGTTTATCACGACCGGATAAGGGAAACCTTTATTTTTACCTTTATATCTGTGCATCTCTGAGGTTTTCTTGGCCCAGCACAGAAGTAGTTTTCCGTTGTCTTCTTCTAGAATGTTTTTGCAATTCTTCTCATCCAGAGTCTGGAATTTTTGATGGCCAGTCATCTGTTTATTTGTGTATTAAGTTTCAAAGATAGCTCAAGGTGAACAGATCTGAGATTTTTTCCCCTTCCTCTTGTTTTCCCCACAAGAACAACAACCCTGCGAGGTGGGTTGGGCTGAGAGAGTGGGACTGGCCCAAAGTTGTCTTAACTGGCTTTCATGCCAAAAGTGGGTCTAGAACTCACAGTCCCCCCATTTCTAGACTGGTGCCTTAACCGCAAGCTCTCCAAAGACTAATCCTGATACATTCATGTCATTTTCTTGCAAGAATATGGAAGCAAAAGAATACAGAATAACAGAATTGGAAGGGACCTCAAAGATCTTCGAGAGATTTCCTGCTCAGGCAGGAGACCCTATACCACTTCGGACAAATTGAATTATAGTAATTAAAAATTCAACAAACAGTAGCTTCTACTAATTATATTTGCTGAGGCTTTTTGAATTGCTCAAGTGATGCAATTATCCTAGACATACGGTATATAATACTTCCCTTCTGGCACTGTTGGATTAAACAGATACATCATTTTATCTGAGAAGAATGTGTAAGTCATTGATGTGATGTCCAAAAAATCTAGAATGCTTTCAATTGTAAGAAGTTAGCACCCACCCCTCTCCTAGGAAAATGAGATATTTAAGAAAATATTAAAAGGGCAGGACATTTCCCCTAAAAGGGAGGCAGAAACTCAGTCCCACCCCCACCTTGGTCTATTCTACATAACAAAGATCTACCTCCTTCGGGCAGAGCCATAATCGGAATTGCCCAAAGCTCTTTCATTACATCATCACCCAGCAAGGCTCAACCAAGCCTGGGACATAGACAACCTACAAAGTTACCCCTGCGCGGCCCCATGGGAGTCTGACAACCGATCAGAACACAAGCTCAAATTCAAAAGCCCAACAGAGGGTCTAAATCTCTCTCTCTCTCCCTCTCTCACCCATGTGTCTTTTTGCCCAGGATCTCAAACCATGTGGTCCTGTCCACCATTAAAAACCATCTTTCCAATCAGCCACCATGTTTCCGGTGTCTTTCTCTCCATCTGGAACTGAAACCAGATGGGCATTTCTTCCCACACTATGTCTGAAAAAATGTGTGAGGTAGGTTGGGATGAAGGTAAGTAACTGGCCCAAAATGACCCAGCTGGCTTTCATGGCTAAGGAGGCACTTGAACTTACAGTCTGTTGCTTTTCTAGCCTGGTGCCTTAATTATAAAACCAGTGGTGAAATCCAATTTTTTTTTACTACCGGTTCTGTGGACGTGGCTTAGTGGGCATGACTTGGTGGGGATGGCAGGGGAAGGGTACTGCAAAATCCCCATTCCCTCCCCAACTCATGGGGGAAGGATATTGCAAAATCTCCATTCCCACCCCATTCTTGGGCCAGCCAGAGGTGGTATTTGCCGGTTCTCTGAACTACTCAAAATTTCCACTACCGGTTCTCCAGAACCTGCCAGAACCTGCTGGATTTCACCCCTGTATAAAACCAAACTGGATCTATAGACATTTAAAAACTTATTATAATAGTCCACCTTACTACTATTAACCGAACAATATTGCTGGCAGGCCATTAAACCTGGAAGTACTGCAATTCCCCATTCCATTCCCAACCAAGCTTTATATGAAGTAATAACGCAGCCTGTTTCAAACTTAGAGGAGAGTTGATTTGTAGACTTTGCAAAAAAAGCCAAAGTGAAGAAAATGCAATCATTTGGGGACCATTCTTTTAAAAAATTAAATAAATACAAAAGAAAGAAAAAAATATGCAGAATTATAAAAGAAGAGGGTCAAAACTAAAAAGAAGAAACAAAACTAGAGAGGGAATATATTCATCGTGTATTCATATGTGTGGGTGGGTGTATTTGTACGCTAAATGTACAATAAACAAACCATAATTTGCTACAGTCATCCATAGCTAATCTATCTTAATCAATTTTGCAAACCCTACATAGTTAAAAGCCCGCTGTTTGTCTTTGCAGTGCTGAACAATAAATCTTTCGGCTGTAAGTAAAGTTATAAATATATTTCACTTACCTCAATGTGAGGCTCCATGTGATAGAGATGTTAAATTAAAATTAAAATTCTACAATCCAGAAACATTAAATCTCAACAGCTGAGTTATAAAGGTAATAAATATATTTGGGGAACTTTAATTATCATTATCATAAAGGGAAAAAAATCCATGTTTTGAAATTATATAGATTTAGACAGAAAATCCTTTGTCTCTTTTTTTTCCTGCACTTGGACTTTTAATGACTATTTCATTACGAAGCTGATAATAAGCCCAAACCTTTGAGCTCAGCTTGAAGGATGAACATTTTAAAAGGCCTGGGTAGAAAAAAAAAATCTATTATATTAGCTACCCCTTTTGTGGAGACATCATCATTGGCTGCACATTTTTTGAATCTGAAAAGCTGTTTAATTTCCAGGTGATTATACCAAATCATCTTGATTAAATATTACATTTGCCATAGGAAAGGTGCTATATTTCATACGGTTTGCCAAGATGTTATTACAGGCTATTAAAAGGCCTATTGCTCATAGCAAGGCTGGATATAACGCTCAGCACTGTTTCGTTCCTGTTTGAAAAAAATAAAATGTACTTTGTGGCTGGTGTTTAAAAACTCACTGCATTCTGCAGCCTTGCAGGTGGTAACGTTGTTCATAAATGAAATTAAGGGGGACGGGCCCTGCTTCAAACATAAGTAGATGGAGAGGTTTATGAAGGAAACCCAGTTCAAAGAGATTAGAGCAAAAAGTCAAGTATATAAAGAGACATGGAAGTCTACCTGTTTGGCTAAACTAGTCTTCCCTTATTGATGCATTTTATAGGAAGGGATATTTTAGTAAGAAATCCACCCTGGATATTAGTGGGAGTAAATCCCTTGTAGCAGAGAGAACAAGTTGGAATGGAACGGAACGGAATGGAATGGAATGGAACAGAACAGAACAGAACAGAACAGAACAGAACAGAACAGAACAATATGGAATGTAATGGAACGGAACGGAACAGAACAGGAATAATAAAATATGGAATAGAATAGAATAGAATAGAATAGAATAGAATAGAATAGAATAGAATAGAATAGAATAGGACCCAGATTGTTGGGGGGCAATAAGTTGACTTTGTATATAGTATACAAATGGATGAAGACTATTGCTTGACATAGTGTAAGCCGCCCTGAGTCTTCAGAGAAGGGCGGGATATAAATGCAAAAAAAAAAAAAAATAGAATAGAATAGAATAGAATAGAATACCGAATGGAGTGGTATGGACTTATCTGGGTGTTGGCTGTTGGAAAAGATATGTTCTGGTTTTTTGGTTGACTTCTTAGCTTTTTTGTTTTGTTTTGTTTTGTCTCTTTTGGATGATGTGTAAGTATGGTTTGCTTTTATGTGCCTGTTGATAGCCGATTTGTCTGAATGCCAAACTTCCAGGAATCCCCTAGCATTTAGCTTTAGTCCTAGAATGCTTGTAGTTTCCCAGTTGAAACTATTATTGAGTCTGCCAGGTGTTGTGAGATTAAGGAGTTTTCATTGTGTCTTCTGAGTGCTAGCTGGTATTCAAGGATGTGCTTTACTGGTCTGTTGCCTTTCTCCTGTAATGCACTGATGGAGTCCTGATCCCTTTAGATAGTTTCTGACATTTTATTGTGTCGGAAAGAATAAAAATAGATGAGGTTACAAGTCTTAGTTATATCAACTCCAGCATTCCCAAATAATAAGTTTAGCACTAGTCGGTTTAGACACATTTTCCCCAACATGTCTCATGTACAACCGCCTTTACCCCAAATTTGCTCATATGGTATAATTTTGCGCAAACGAAAATCCAAAATTTATCTTGCAAGTTAAACCGCTAATGTCTGTATCCTATCAGTTCTGAGCTACTTGCAATCCACCAATATATGCTCAAAGTACAGATTCATTCACTGCATATTTAAGTAAGTCACTCAGTACCTTAAAATATTTAAAAATAGCTTACGTACAGATGTTGGGAATGGAGACAAGGAAGCTGACTTTGATTGGATCAAATTATTGATTCATCTAGCTCAGGGACATTTATAGGCAGTCCTTGACTTACAGCTGTGGCCTAGAGGTGGAACTCTTGCCTCACAATCAGAAGGTTGTGAGTTCTATCCTAGGTAGAGGCAGATGTAGGGTCTCCTGCTTGGGCAGGGTGTTGGATTAGATGACCTGCAAGGTCCCTTCCAACTCTGTTAATCTGTTACTTGTTAACTTCTACGTTACAATGGCACTGAAAAAAAGTAATCAACAATTTGTACTCATGTCTACAACCGTTGCAGCATCTCCATGGTCGTGGATCAAAATTCAAGTGGTTGGAAATTGGCATGTATTTGTAATAGTTCCAGTGTCATTTGTGACATTCCCACCCAGTTTTCAACAAGCGAAGTCAATGGGGGAAGCTGGATTCATTTAATGACTGCATGATTCACTTAATAAGAAAACAATCTGCAACTAAGAAGAAATTTCCTGACAGTGAGAACAATTAATCAGTGGAACGACTTGCCTCGAGAAGTTGCAGATGCTCCAACACTGAGGTTTTCAAGAAAAGATTGAATAACTATTTGTCTGCAATGGTATAAGGCAGTGATGGTTAACCTTTTTGCTGTTGTGTGCCAAAAGCAGAGGGGAGCATGGGGATTGTGTGCGCAGGTGCCCACACCCATAATTCAATGCCCCCTTGCATCCCGTTTTGGGCCTAGCAGACCTCCCTGAAGCCTCCAGAGGCAGGAAACGGCCTGTTTCCCAACTTCCAGTGGAAGCAGAAGGCCCATTTTTCACCTTCTCCAGGCTCCAGAGGCTTTCTTGGAGCCTGGGGAGGGCAAAAACAGCCTTCCCCACTCCCCCAGAGGCCCTCCAGAGGCCAAAAGCGCCCTCCCAGAGTCTCCATGCGAGCCCTGTACTTACCTGGCATCCAAAATGGCCCATGTGGAGACTCCTGGGAGGGAGGGACAGCCAAAAATCAGTTGGCCGGCGCGCACATGTGCGCTGGAGCTGAGCTAGGGCAATGGCTCGCGTGCCCACAGATATGGCTCCGTGTGCCACAGGTGGCACGTGTGCCATAGGTTCACCCTCATGGGTATAGGGTTTCCTGCTTCAGCAGGGGAGTGGACTAGAAGACCTCCGAGGTCCCTTCCAACTCTGATATTCTGCTAACAACTGTGGCAAAAAGGTCACTAAACCACCATACTTAACAATAGAAATTTTGGTCCTATTTGTGGTCACAAGTTGAGGACCACCTATACAGTGACTGGCATAATAGCTAAATAAATAATTTTTACTTGAGGGAGGAGTTATGCAGGAGTGGCTTGGTCTAAATGCCCTATCCAAGGTCAGAATTAGGAATTAAAAATAGCAATAGCAATAGCACTTAGACTTACAGTGCTTTACAGTGCTTTAAGCCCTCTCTAAGCAGTTTAAAGAGTCAGCATATTGCCCCCAACAATTTTGGATCCTCATTTTACCCACCTCGGAAGGATGGAAGGCTGAGCCAACCTTGAGCCTGGTCAGATTCAAACTGCCAAATTGCAGGCAGCCGGCAGTCAGCAGAAGTAGCCTGCAGTACTGCATTCTTAACCACTGCGCCACCGCGGCTCACAATACAGTTGTACTGTTCAAAGAAGAAACTTGCAGCAAGAGATACAGTACATACAGAAGTATAGTCAGTTTAATTCAGTGGCGAAATGTAAAATTTGTTACTACCGGTTCTGTGGGCGTGGCTTGGGGGTGTGTAATATGATTGGGTGGGTGTGGCCAACTTTTTTTTTTACTTTAAAAAAAAGTACTTTTACTTTTACTTCGGCCAAAGAGGTTGTAAAAAAATGCTTTTAAAAGGTTCTGACGAACCCAGCTGAGCAGCGTGATCATCAGAGGCTTATTTTTTTAACTTTTAAAACCATTTTTTCGGCCGAAGAAAAAATGCTTTTAAAAGTAAAAAAAAAAACTCTAATGATCGCGCAGCTCAGCTGGGCATGGCGGGGGGGCAGGGATTTTTGCTACTGGTTCTTCAAACTACCCGCCGCTATTGTTACCAGATTGGGCGATCCAGTCTGAACCGAGAGCATTTCACCCCTGGTTTAGTCCAACCTGACATTCCATAGAAGTGAAATGAAGAGTGAAAGTCAAAATCCAGCAATTAAAGATCAAATTGCATAATTAACCAGCAGCACAAACTCTAGACAGCTGTTGCTTTCAGAAACATTAGAGAACTTTGCATGAGAGGTTGCAGGCCCTAAGGGCTCTGCATCACTTTGGATTCAAAGGGCAAAGTATGATTCACCACACAGTGTGTGCCCTTCCTTGGAATCACATAGCTGCAACATTTCCAGCAGGTGCTACCTGTGTCCCCTTACAGACTCCAAATTCGCCCCTTCACATCCAACTGCTTACACACTTCACTGCCGTCCATCAAATCTGTTTTGACTGTATCATTATCTAAGCTAATGACTCACCTTGCCTTTTACCCAGCTGGTTCTCCTTAAGCCTGATTCAGCTTTGAGGCTATCCAAGATATTTAACTCATCAAGACTGATGAGGTCATTCAGATTTTTTTTTTAAAAAAAATGTCTTCTAGTCAGTATTGACCTCTGGTCATTGCAATCCCCGCAGTGTTCTTGGCGAGAAGTGGTCTTTTTCCTAGGACTGAGAAAGAATAGGTAACAGAATAACAGTGTTGGAAAGGACCTTAGAGGTCTTCTAGTCCAACCCCCTGCTCAGGCAGGAAAACCTATACTATGTCAGACAAATGATAGTCCAATCTCTTCCATTGAGGACCTGTATACTGCACGAATCAAGAAGAGGGTCGTGAAAATATTTACAGATCCCTCACATCCAGGACATAAACTGTTTCAACTCCTACCCTCAAAACGAAGCTATAGAGCATTGCACACCAGAACAACTAGACACAAGAACAGTTTTTTCCCGAAGGCCATCACTCTGCTAAACAAATAATTCCCTCAACACTGTCAAACTATTTACTAAATCTGCACTATTATTAATCTTCTCATCGTTCCCATCACCAATCACTTTCCACTTATGACTGTATGACTGTAACTTTGTTGCTGGCAATCCTTATGATTTATATTGATATATTGACCATCATTTGTGTTGTAAATGTTGTACCTTGATGAACGTATCTTTTCTTTTATGTACACTGAGAGCATATGCACCAAGACAAATTCCTTGTGTGTCCAATCACACTTGGCCAATAAAAAATTCTATTCTATTCTATTCTATTAAAAGCCTCCAGTGTTGGAGCATTCACAACGTCTGGAGACAAGTTGTTCCACTGATTAATTGTTCATTCAGGAAATTTCTCCTTAGTTCTAAGTGTCTTCTCTCCTCGATTAGTTTCCACCCATTGCTTCTTGTCCTACCCTCAGGTGCTTTGGGGAATAGCTTGACTCTCTCTTCTTTGTGGCAACCCCTCATATATTGGAACACTGCTATTGCGTCACCCCAGTCCTTCTTTTCATTAAACCAAACACAGTAATCTCCTTCGCATTGCTCCAGAAGATGACAAATATATTTTGTCAAAGGTTCTAGGTTGGTTCCCTCCTTGATTAGTTTCCATCCATTGCTTCTTGTCCTGCCTTCAAGCCCTTTTGACAATAAGTTGAATGAGTGTCTCCAGATTACCTAGCTGGCCTCCTATTTCACAGCCTCTCCCTCTCAGTTCTAATCTGATGCTTTATCCCCTACACCAAACTTGCTCTCCAGCCAGATATAATGGACTTGTATTCCCATGGCATTCTTCCTCCTAATAAGAGCATAGGTCAGTGGTTCTCAACCTTTATAGTGCTGCGACCCCTTTAATACAATTCCCCACGATGTGGCGACCCCTTTAATTCAATTCCCCACGATGTGGCGACCCCAACCATAAAATTATTTTAGTTTTGAATTTATCACGCCTGAAGCCGTATTGACTAGCGATTTGAACTGCTTGCGATTGCCTTGAGGACGGAGGCATTAAAGCGGAGACTCCTCCCCTATTAAGTTTATCACGCCTGAAGCCAGATTAGGCTAGCGATTGGGAGTGATTGCAGCTGGCTTGAGAGGGAGAAATCAGAGCAAAGATTTCTCTCTTTTTTAATTCATCGCACCTGAAGCCGAATTCGGCTAGCGATTTGAAGAGCCTGCAGCTGGCTTGTGGAGTCAACCATTGGAGCGCGATTCTTCGACTCGCAAGTATACTTCCCATATTTCTGATGGTCTTAGGCCACCCCTGGCAAATCGTCATTCGACTTCCAACTGGGTCCTGACCCACAGGTTGAGAACCGCTGGCATAGGTGGATCTCTGCCTTCCAATAATTGCCATGCCAGCGGCATTCACATGGGCTTGAGATTGTGCTGCTGAGTCTGCATCAGAATCATGGCAGAGGGAATCGCAGAGAAGCAAGACTCCATTGTGATAGCATGGAGTTCATGACCTCATAATGCAATTTCTCCCTTTACATACAGTACTTGCCACCCAGGGGTGGTATTCACTTATGTTCTCTACCAGTTCACAAAAGTGAGCATGTGCACGCTAGCTCCTCTCACATGCGCCACCTCTGCACATGCGCAGGGCCTTCCGCACATATGCAGAGTGTCAAAAATGGGACGTCATGACGTCCGGGCGGTTGGGCAAAGCCTCCTGCAGCCGCCACTACCAGTTCTCCCGAACCAGATAGAACCGGCTGAATACCACCACTGTTGCCACCTCAACCTCTTACCCAAGTATGTAAATTATGGCTTTTGTATCATGATATATATTTTGTAGCTTGCTTCCCCTGCAGGTGTCTATGAATCTTGAACAATGGGTCTCAGACTTTTTGGGTGGCTAATTTTGTGGAAGATTTTATCCTGGGAAATTTAACTCCCCTTACCTTATATGGCATTTATTAAGCTTGAACTGGCTGCATAGCCATAACTCAACTAGTTTCCATTAAGTCCAATTTGCTTTCAAGACCACCCATGCCACCCAGAGTCATGAGATGGGTGGCATATAAGTCCAATAAATAAATGGTGACTTAATAGTCTTAACTTACTGGTGCTTCTCAATTGTACTCCAAGTATAACTAGTTATATTGGTGTAGGCCAGTGTCAGCAAACCTATGACACGCGTGCCGGAAGCAGCACGCAAAACCATCCCGCGAAGAATGCACGGCTCCGCTGGCTCCTCTTCCGCATTCCTGTGATCACATGCATGCCGGTCAGCTGGCCATCGCGTGTGAAGGAGCAGTGGAACCTTGAAGAGCGGCTTTCTGGCACACATGCGCAAGCCGGCATGCGTGATGGCCAGCTGTTCGTCGGACGCGCTTTCATGCTGGTATCTGGGTGTTTGGGTGCCAGCTCGCACATGCGCAATGGACTGCCGCTCTTCCGGGTATCACCGCTCCCGTGCGCGCAAAGGCCAGCGGGGCCACACATACCTCACAGAATGGTTTCGCATGTCACTTCCGGCATGCAGGCCAGCACGCGAGAATGTCAAAGGTTCACCATCACAGGTGTAGGCTTTTATGTCCAGTATCTCTTGGGCTTTAAGGTTTAATGACCACGGTCTGGACAACAGATTTCATTTCAGAGTAGTCAGGACCTCTGGCTATAAAGACAGGCATGAAGTCAATCCCTGTTCATTTGCCTGTGGTCTATACAGCACACATTTGAAGAGCCACAGTGGCGCAGTGGTGAGAATGCAGTACTGCAGGCTACGTCTGCTAACTGCCATTTCAGACAAGTTGGTTGTCCAGTCTCTTCGTAAAAGCCTCCAGCGTTGGAGCACCTACAACTTCTGAAGGCAAGCTATTCCATTGGTTGATTGTTCTCACTGTTAGGAATTTCGCCTTAGTTCTAGGTTGCTTCTCTCCTCGGTTTGTTTTCGACCATTGTTTCTTGTCTTGCCTTCTGGTATTTTGGAAAATAGTTTGACCTCCCCCCTCCCCTCATCTTTGTAGGAGCCCCTCAAATACTGGAACACTGTCTATGGAGATTCTCAGTCAATCCAGGTTATGGTTGTCCCAAAGGTGCTTTTTTTTTTTTCAAGAGGCAACTGGACGTTCTGGTTTTTGTTTGAAGATGCATCACTTCTCATCCAAGAAGCTTCTTCGGAGCAGAAAAAGCTTCTTGAATGAGAAGCGGAACGCCTTCAAAGAAAAACCAGAAAGTCTAGTTGTTTCTTGAAAAAAAGCACTTTTGGGACATATTGCCTATCAAGCTTCCCCTAGTAATTCTTTTCATTACACTAGACATGCCCAATTCCTATAACTCAGGGATCCCAGTTAGAGCACCGCTCAGTGGTGAAATCCTATTTTTTTTACTACCGGTTCTGTGGGCGTGGCTTGGTAGGTGTGGTGTGGCTTGATGGGCATGGTGGGCATGGCAGGGAAAGGATACTGCAAAATCTCCATTTGCACCCCACTCCAGGGGAAGGATACTGCAAATTCCCCATTCCCTCCCCACTCTGGGGCCAGCCAGAGGTGGTATTTGCCAGTTCTCCGAATTGCTCAAAATTTCCTCTACCGGTTCTCCGAACTGCTCAAAATTTCCTGTACTGGTTCTCCAAACTGCTCAAAATTTCCACTACTGGTTCTCCAAACTGCTCAAAATTTCCACTACTGGTTCTCCAAACTACTCAAAATTTCCGCTACTGGTTCTCCAAACTGCTCAAAATTTCCTCTACCAGTTCTCCAAACTGCTCAAAATTTCCGCTACTGGTTCTCCAAACTGCTCAAAATTTCCTCTACCGGTTCTCCAAACTGCTCAAAATTTCCTCTACCAGTTCTCCAAACTGCTCAAAATTTCCGCTACTGGTTCTCCAAACTACTCAAAATTTCCTGTACTGGTTCTCCAAACTGCTCAAAATTTCCACTACTGGTTCTCCAAACTGCTCAAAATTTCCGCTACCGGTTCTCCAAACTACTCAAAATTTCCGCTACCAGTTCTCCAAACTGCTCAAAATTTCCGCTACTAGTTCTCCGAACTGCTCAAAATATCCGCTACCGGTTCTCCAAACTGCTCAAAATTTCCACTACCGGTTCTCCGAACTAATCAAAATTTCCGCTACCAGTTCTCCAAACTGCTCAAAATATCCGCTACTGGTTCTCCAAACTACTCAAAATTTCCGCTACCGGTTCTCCGAACTAATCAAAATTTCCTCTACCGGTTCTCCAAACTGCTCAAAATTTCCTCTACCGGTTCTTCAAACTGCTCAAAATTTCCGCTACCGGTTCTCCAAACTGCTCAAAATTTCCTCTACCGGTTCTCCAAACTGCTCAAAATTTCCTCTACCGGTTCTCCAAACTGCTCAAAATTTCCTCTACCGGTTCTCCAAACTACTCAAAATTTCCTCTACCGGTTCTCCAAACTGCTCAAAATTTCCTCTACTGGTTCTCCAGAACCTGTCAGAACCTGCTGGATTTCACCCCTGGCATCGCTCCACAATATGCCAGAAACTGGGTCATGCAAACAAGTGAAGCACCATCCGCAGAATGCAGGCAGCATGCAAAACCCGCTCCCTCCAGTCTATGAAAAAACCTGTCTCCACAGAACTGGTCCCTGAGGTTGGGGACCGCTGCTGTAACTGTTCTTTATATACTTTAGTTTCCAGCCCTCTATAATGCAATGCTGGCTGGGGAATTCTGGGAGTTGAAGTCTAGATGGCTTAAAGTTGCCAAGTTTGAGAAATGCTATTTTAGATGAGTGACAGATTTTATTTCCCTGGGCTCCAAGATCACCACAGATGGGGACTGCAGCCAAGAAATTAAAAGACGCTTGCTCCTGGGGAGGAAAGCTATGGCAAATCTAGACAGCTTACTAAAAAGCAGAGACATCACCCTGCCAACAAAAGTGCGTCTAGTCAAGGCTATGGTTTTCCCAGTTGCAATGTATGGCTGTGAAAGTTGAACCATAAGAAAGGCTGAGCGCCAAAGAATTGAGGCCTTTGAACTCTGGTGCTGGAGAAGACTCCTGCGAGTCTCTTGGACTGCAAGGTGATCCAACCGGTCAGTCCTAGAGGAGATCAACCCTGACTGCTCTTTAGAAGGCCAGATCCTGAAGATGAAACTCAAATACTTTGGCCACCTAATGAGAAGGAAGGACTCACTGGAGAAGAGCCTAATGCTGGGAAAGATTGAGAGTAAAAGAAGAAGGGGACGGCAGAGAACGAGGTGGCTGGATGGAGTCACTGAAGCAGTCGGCGTGAGCTTAAATGGACTCCAGAGGATGGTAGAGGACAGGAAGGCCTGGAGGAACCTTGTCTATGGGGTCACAATGGGTCAGATACAACTTCGCAACAACAACAAATTTTAGATGAGGATGAAGCATTGAAAATTATCCATTCTAAAGACCTTACTTTGTCTCTGATTGGAAAACAGCCGTTTTTGAACTGAAACTGGAAAACACAGCTGCAGGGTGCATTTACCCCTAGGCAGGGAGCAGGATTACATAATCCATCCCATCAGTCAGGAAGAAGTGACTGGGGGGAAGGAGAGAGAGCCAAGTAGAAAGAACAAATCAGCTCTTTGCCTTTAGTCCCCTGGTCAACTTTCCTGGGCCTTTCCTGAACCTGCTCAGGGTTGTCGGAATTGTTCTTAAAGTTATGATGTCCGAAACTACTATTATTTTAAATTTGGCTGATGGGAAAGGCTGTTGGTTCACCTGGGGTGAAATGAACCAGTTCCATAGAAGAATCTGCTCAGAGATCAAATCGCTGGAGGAAAGGCAGTTGGCATTCCGCAGAATCGTATCTAGAAAGCAGGAGGGGTGGTGAGCAGAGCAGAATGGTAAACAGATGGTAGAGCTGGGCAGCTAATGCTCAGTGACACACACACACACACACACACACACACACACACACACACACACAACCACACACACCTCATCACATTTCAGCCAAGCCAGATCTTCTGTTCTCCAAATCCTTACACCGATTTTTTCCCCCTGGCTATTTATTGATCTGGTAAAATAGATGATTGCAACCATCGTGCAAAATCAAGCTGACCAAGTTGTGATGTATTTAATCCCAGTTATTTTACATTTTATGGCTGCATTCATAAAACCCGCACAACCTGGTTATGGAATTAATTCATTTTCTGGACAACGAGTCACAAATCACCCCATGGCTAGGTTGTTGTTAATTACAAAGTCGTGTCCGACCCATCACGACCTCATGGACAACGTTCCTCCAGGCCTTCCTATCCTCTACCTTCCTCTAGAGTCCAGTTAAGCTCACGCCTACTGCTTCAGTGATTCCATCCAGCCACCTCATTCTCTGCTGTCCCCTTCTTCTTTTGCCCTCAATCGTTCCCAGCATTAGGCTCTTCTCCAGTGAGTCCTTCCTTCTCATTAGGTGGCCAAAGTATTTGAGTTTCATCTTCAGGATCTGGCCTTCTAAAGAGCAGTCAGGGTTGATCTCCTCTAGGACTGACCGGTTTGATCACCTTGCAGTCCAAGGGACTCGCAGGAGTCTTCTCCAGCATCATAGTTCAAAGGCCTCAATTCTTTGGCGCTCTGCCTGCCTTATGTTCCAGCTTTCACAGCCATACATCACAACTGGGAAAACCATAGCCTTGACTATACGCACTTTTGTTGGCAGGGTGATGTCTCTGCTTTTTAGTACGCTGTCTAGATTTGCTATAGCCTTCCTCCCCAGGAGCAAGCGTCTTTTAATTTCTTGGCTGCAGTCCCCATCTGCGGTGATCTTGGAGCCCAGGAAAATAAAATCTGTCACTACCTCCATTTTGTCCCCTAGGTTAAGCTAGGTTAGAATGTATGTCCTATTGCAATGGGGGAGGGAGGGGAGTAGGAGAGAAACCTCACCCAGGTAAATACTAGCCAGGATTAGCAAATTATGCACCCGCTAAGTTTTTAATTAACCTGGTTAATTATGTGGTGTGGATGAAGCTTACATATGAACCTACAGAACACAGAGCTGAATAGCACACACTGTCAGCGTTCCAGAAAAAAAACCCCAACTTCAAGTAAAAACTCCAAAGCAAGCATCTTTCAAAGTTCTATTTACTAGGATAGGTAAACTGGCACATCTGGGAAAATCCGAATCCGAGAGGTCCGGGTTTTCCTTCAGTAAATCAAAACCCCCAAAACCATCTCTTGTGTTTTGTCCCCCCTCACCTCCATCCAAGCGATGGCTTAATTAGCCGGCACAATCAGCTCTGGCAGCAAACTAGCGAGCATCTGCCAAGTGACTCTGTTATCTCCCTTGATGCCGATGAGTCGCCCAGGAACAAACAGTACTTCAGCTCTAGTTAAGCAGTTGATTTGCCTGCTACGAAGAGGCATAGCAGCCTTCACTGGTTTTATATCCTGTGGAGTGTGGCTCCATGACTCAGCACTTCCTAGGCCTGCCTCACCCCTGCTTCTGTTGTTCCCGCCTCTCCTGCCAACGAAACCTAGGGTCCAGCCAGGCCTGATTGCCATCAGTTGGGTCTGAAGGCGTGGCCTGGGGGGGGAAGCATCAGGGGACGGAGGCCTCGTTATCTCCTCCACCTGGCCTGCCTCTGGCTCCTGGAGCTGAGCCAGGAAAGCTGGTGCTCCCGAGGTAAGTCCTGATGCCCCTTTCCCCTCATTTTCCAAGTCACTTTCTGGCAGGGGGCCCGGCTCGGGGAGCACAGACACAACATCTTGACTCCTCAGTCGATTACATGCTCCAATCACCATCTGTCCCATCTCGAGACAACACTCCCACCACTCCTTCTCCAGATGCAGGATCGGCCTGACCTGTACCGACAGGAAGAATCTTATTATGTTTAAAGACAACTCCTCTACTAAATTCCCCCTCCTACTTTCCCACACATGAGAAGGTGGCAGCACGAAAGCTTCCGGTCTCATATGGCTTCCAAAGCTGACACACACACTTTCTCCAAAATCCTCCTTTTGTTTTGCAAACAATTTTACCTCCCAACTTTCCTCATTGCATTAATGAAAGTACACCAGGTGCCTTGCAGAGAGCATCAGATGGATGCAAGTACCAAGGGACCATTGCTGACAGCTCAGCCCAGCATTTCTTCGGTGAATAATTTTAATGGCACGCTAGTGAGAGAACGAAGGAGGTTATCAAGCTGGTTTAATCCAGTTCATGCAAATTGGTTGTTGAATTGCTTTGGTTCGCCCTGGGGTTCTTCTCGAGGGGTGCCACATTGGGTTGAGTTTATGGGTCTACATCAGGAAGCTCCAGAAGAACAACTGATCAGGCAGCTTGGAGTAATTGGGTTTTGATTAGGTTGGAAAACAACTTTCCTGGAATAAGCACGGTAACTGGTTTACTGTGCTTTGGAATAAGAGGAGAGAGAGAGAGAATGGGAGAAGACCGGATGATCAGTTACCAGTGGAAGTGGTTATTGCCTAATTTTAACAGAATAACAGAGTTGGAAGGGACCTTGGAGGTCTTCTAGTCCTTCCTTAAGCAGGAAACTCTAATATCATTTCAGACAAACAGCTCTCCAATCTCTTAAAAATCTCCTTTGATGGAGTGCTCACAACTTTTGGAGGCAAACCATTTAAGTGGCTAATTGTTCTCAGCGTCAGGAAATTTTTCTTACAATGAGAACAATCAACCAATGAAACAGAAGATGCCTTCGGAAGTTGTGGGAGCTTCATCACTACAAGCTTTCAAGAAAAGATTGGATTGCCATTTGTCAGAAATGGTGTAGTGTCTGCTGCTTGAGTCGGGGGTTGGACTAGATAACCTACAAGGTCTCTTCCAACTCTGTTAATCTGTTATATCTCCTTAACTCTAGATGGATCTCTCTCTGAGAAATTTCCACACGTTATTTCTTGTCCTTCCTTCAGGTCCTTTGGAGAATAAGTTGATCCCCTCTTCCTAGTAGCAGTCGCTCAAATACTGGAATACAAGAAAATGTTGGATAACCGTCTGTCTGAGATGGTGTAGGGTTTCCTGCCTGGGCAGAGGGTTGGACTAGAAGGCCTCCAAGGTCCCTTCCAACTCTGTTGTTGTTGTTGTTGTTGTTGTTGTTGTTGTTGTTGTTGTTGTTGTTATTATTATTATTATTATTATTATTATTATTATTATTATTATTATTATGTCATCCCAGTCCTTCCTTTCACTATACATACTGATTTCCTTCAACTTTTCCTCATGCATTTTAGCCTCAGCCCCTTAATCATCTTTGATAACACCCACGGGGAGGTTAAGCTGAGGTTGAAGGTAGCAAGTCCTTTTCTACAGCTCCAATTTCTGTGGGATCCTCGGTGTTCACTCAGCTTGGTTGTTTTGTTTTGTTTTTACAGACATTTCATTACCCAACTAAGTAACATCATCAGTGCTAGGTAGGCTGGGGTTTGCTCTTTGTTTAATAAACCCTGCCCTGTGAGTTCTGGTGGGAATCTTTCTCGGCGGTTCCTTGATTGGGCTGTTGTTTACTATTTGACTGTCTAAGTTAGCAATTCCTCGATTGGGATATTGTTTACAGCTTTCTGTCATGACTTTGCAGCATGAAATAACTTCCAGGGTTTCCTTCTCGCCCCCAGAAGTAATTAAAACAAATGCCTGTTTTAAAATCTGCAATCGGATCCCTTACCAACCTGTCAGATTTATTGGTGAACAAAGGGGCGTAACTCCTTAGAAGGTCTGGAGGAAGATCTATGAATCAATTCTGGAAGGGCACAGTTTGGAAGCGCCAGCTGCTGCTTGATGGAATATTCAGAGAGGAGCTTCTAAACAATAGCCAAGCCCTTGCGTTTAGCCTGCAAAAAAAGCTTCCCATTTCAGTTGCTGCTGGCATGCGTGGAACCGGTTGGGGCAAAAGTCCAAGGGACTCTAAATCCTAGAGAATGTTGCCAATCCTGATATGGAACCACGGTCTGATTCATACATGGCAGTGTAGTTCATCAGCTTCCGCTGTAATTCAGAAGCCAGATCTGGGATTGAAAGCCGAAATCTCTCAGACGTCTCCTACGCAAAATTTCTTCCAGCTGCTATCAAAAACCAATTTTCACCAAAGCTGCCTGTTAATATTTCCACACACCGGGGGGGAGGGGGGAGCTTCCAAAGATTGTTTCCTCTTCCTCTAGAGGCAATAAGATGCAAGGTACTATTAATTGTAAACCCCTCTTTACTTTCTTGTGTGCAGAAAAAAGTTTTATCTTAATGACCACTATTCAGGTTGAAAATCAGAATTATACCAATGAAGGAACACAAGAGTCATTTTACATGCCAATTATTTTTTTTTTAAATTCAGTAAGAAATATAGCATGCCTTTCCCCACAAATCCTGAGGGACATATTTGGAAAATGCAATCTCCGCCTCCCTATTAGTTATTTTTTTTGTAAAGTTTTTTTTTTTTTACACAAACATATAATACATCAGTCCTTCCATCTGTCATCTCGGTGTTTCTTCAGTAACTTATTCTTTTTGTTACGCCTCCTATCTTCGTGTCTTCCCTTACAGTTTCCATTTCTCTATTGAAATACTTCCCTACATTTATTATAATGTTGTCTCATTACAATATCAAAATCTTTTATCTATTTCTCTTTTCTAACCAATCATAAAATTTCCCCCATATCTTAAAATATTCCGTATCTTCTCTCTCTTTAATCATCAAGGTTAATCTACTCATTTCTGCAGAGTCCAATTTTTTTTTAAATTATTTCCCCTTCCAAAGGAATTTTCTCTGCTTTCCATCTTTGTGCAAATACTATCCTCACTGCAGTTCCCTATTAGTTATTATCCATCTAAATATGCTACAACGTTTGTTGTCGTGACCTTTACCTGATCGAAACATTGCATCATAGGGCAACAACATTGGAATCAAAGTATCCCAAATGCAGGGGTGGAATGCTCCCGGTTGGGACCGGATCACCCGAGCTGGTAGCGATGGCAGTGGGTAGTTCGGAGAACCAGTAGCAAAAATCCCTGCCCCCCCACATGCCCAGCTGAGCCGTGTGATCATTAGAGGTGGGGTTTTTTTTACTTTTAAAAGCATTTTTTCTTTGGCCGAAAAAATGCTTTTAAAAGTAAAAAAATAGCCTCTGATGATTGCACAACTCAGCTGGGATCATCAGAACCTTTTAAAAGCATTTTTTCTATAACCTTTTCTACCAGGGGAATTGGGATGTGTATTTTAAACATTATTCCTCAAAGTTCCACTTTATTAGAGATGTCATATTGGCACATCTGGGAAAACCCAAATCTGAAAGCTTCTGGGTTTTCCCCACCCAAAAGAAAGTCCAAGTCCCTTCCTCCTGCACCCACATGTCCATCACATGGTCCAATCAATCCACTGTCCCAACTGGAGATGCCTCCCAGTCACGCCATTCCAGGTGCAGGCTGAACGTCCTTGACTCCCAGAGAAAAGAATGTTGTTATCGCTACCTTTATGCTAACGTTATCGTTATCTTTACAACTCCATGCAATCCCCTCTCCCAATTTCCCACAGCACCAAATGTGGCAGCCTGAAGATCCAAAGAAAAAGATGGCCTCCAGGGCTGACACATCACCTTGACAGCTACTGGCTGTTGCTGTGATGCTGCAGTGGTCAAATGAACTTCATTTTCAATGTTCCATGACAGTTTCCCAGCCAATCACATAATTCCTTCCTCCCTCCCCAAGCCAACAGTAATCATTTACCTGCCAGATGGGATGGGATGGGATGGGATGGAATGGAATGGGAAGGGAAGGGAAGGGAGGGGAATCTCCATCATGCTTCCTGGCCATTGCCGCCTGACACTCCTGTGACTCACCTCCCTGTGCACCTTCCCTGATTTGTGCCACTCTCTGTGTGCCTTCCCGGACCCATGAAGCACTTCTTGCATACCCTCCCTGACCCACACTATCCCCCACATGCCTTCCCTCACCCATGGCACCTCTTATGTGTCCCTATGCACTGTTTCCAACTTGTATCCCATCTAAAGGTCATAGTGGAACCTTGGTTAGTATGCAATATTGTTTGATCCTGATGGGGCTTGAGTGTTATGACCCAGGTCCAAGTAGGTAGTAAGAAACTCAGTCTGTGAAAAAACAAACAAACTTTATTCGAACAGCTGAGAATTACTTCATTCCCAGCATCGTTCAACTCAAATTAAAACAAATGCCTCCCAACACAAATTCCTCAGTTCTCTCGCAAACCTTGGTCCAATTAGGCAAACTGCCAAAGGCCTTTCTTGGCAAATGTGCACAAGTCACAAAAATAAAGGCAAGTCACAAAAATAAAGGCAAGATGTAGACGAAGCAGAAGATGATGCTACCAATATTGTTTTCCGGCAAAGCTCAAACGCCAGTGCTGGTGATAGGACTGAGGAATTTGTGTTGGGAGGCATTTACTTTAATTTAGTTGAACTACGCTGAGAATGAAATAATTCTCAGCTGTTCGAATAAAGTTTGTTTGTTTTTACACTGACTGAGTTTCCTACCACCTAAGATACATGCTGTGGATTTTGGCATATACTGTATATTCATTATTCTTTCTCCTCTCTATTTGATGGTCTGATATTTTTCATCCCAAACTCACCTATTTCTCACAAGTGAGGAAGCAAAAATAATATTCATTACAATGAGCCACCCCTCCTCCCCCAACTGCCATCTAGGTAAACAGGAGAAACAAATTGTTAATATAATTAAAGCTTATTCCATAATTAAGACAATTTAAGAGGTGTTAAAAGTACAGTTTACTTCCTCTTCAAAGTAATTCAGTCACTTTGTCTTTTCTCTCCTTCTATAGTACTTTCTAGATGGCTCAGTGGCTAAGATGTTGAGCTTGTTGATCGAAATGTCAGCAGTTCTGGGACTTCCGGTCGGCTCCGCTTCGTTGATGGCAGTCTTTTTTAGACCACTAACCCCGTGAGTCCATAGAGCCGCCAGGACAGCGTAAATCAGTTGTCCGGCGGCTTGAAAATCTCTCCCTCGGGCAAAGAAGGAAAGATGAACATTTGGGCTGAATTTGAGCCCACCGGAGAAGCCCTAGAAAAGTTTCTGAAGGCTTGAGGGGAGCACTCCTTCTAAAGCCTGAAAGAAGCTCCAGACCCAGAGGGCATCTGCCTTTTGGCAGAAAAAAACATAGCATCCAATCCCCGTGGCAGAAATGGATTTGTGATGGATTGTAACGTGGATAAAGCAGAAACTGGAGTTCTAGCATTTGTTTGCAAGAAGACTGTAAGCCCCTAATAGAGGACACATTTGTTGCGAAGATAGGAGAGAAGAAAGCAAATGGCGTTTTGTGGAATGCAAGCAAATGGCGATTTGTGTATTGGAAACGAAAGTTAAGGAAATGCTTATTAACAGCTAGTGTGGAACTAGGAGATATACAAGAAGATACTGACTAAATGGAAGAAATGAGAATTTTATGATTTATATTTTTTCTTCTTTGGGATTATAGTGATTTAGAAGAAAGGTTTTTTGAATCTTTCCTTTTTAACCCCTTTTTGTCCTCTGTTACTGGGTAGGTTATATATTTTAAAAAATGGCTTTTAAGCAAATAGCACCAAAAGCCACTAAAAACTTTGAAACTTCTTCAATTCAGATACGAAAATTAAAAGAAGACATTAAAGAGGAACTAAGAAATTTTTACAGGAGTTTCTAGAAGCTCATCTTTTAGAAATAGATCAAAAATTTGATGTAATAGAGAAAGAGATGTTGGATTTTAAGGAAGTGGTGGAAGAGCAGAAGAGGGAAATGAAAATGGTAAAGGATGCAATTTCACAAATGTTAAGGTCTTGTATTCAGATGGAGGATAGTTTGGAAGAACTTAATAAAGTTAATTTAGAGTTGCAAAGGAAAATAGAGGAAATTCAAATAATCAAAATAACTGGAACTTAGATAATAAGATGGAAGATATACAGGCAAAGGTAGATAGGGCAGATGAAGAAAGAGTAATATTACAATATAGATTATTGGAATATGCTATAAGGGTGAGGGGGTTGAAGTAGGAAGGAAAATTTAAAACAGATTTTTATGGAAGCTTTTGTTCAGATAAAGGGTGTGGAGCCAGAAGACTTTGAGATTAATATTGAAAGAATTTATCGTGTTAATTCTTGGTGGGCAAGACAAAATAGATTACCGAGGGATGTGGTTATTTATTTTACAACTAAAAAAGTTAGGTATGAAATCTTGCAAGCTTTTTATAAAAATAAATTTCAAATATTGGGACAATATATAAAAATGATGAAGGAAATTCCTCCTAAAATGTTAAGAAAGAGAAGAGAATTTGCTTTTTTAGTGGATGAGTTTAAGAAACATCATATATATTTTAGATGGGAAGTTCCAAAGGGTTTGTCAGTGAATTTTAAAGGTAGAAAGTATTTTCTTAGTACAGTTATGAAAGCAAGAAATTTTTACACTAATGTTTTAAAGAGTGGGAATTCTTTGTTGTTAGATGCTAAGCTAACTAGTTTGGAGATGATGGAAAATAGAATAGGAGAGGGGAGGAATGTTTAAGATGTGAATATGATTATGGTTAATTTTTAGAACTGGTTCGCTTAGGATATAAATTATAGGATTTTTGTTATTTGTTACTTGTAAGGTATAAACCTATGGGACGATGCTATTTAATTTTGAAGGATGGAAAGTAAAATTTATGAATTTAGATAATGTTGTGGATGTAATTATGTTAATTGTTTATTGTTATATTTTGGATGTAATTTAAATGATTATTTGTTTTAATTGATACACTTTGGATATAAGTTTACAGACAGCAAAATTTATGAAGTTAAGTTGGAAATATTGTATCTGAGAGACTTTATTCATAATGATATTTGACTGATGGAGTAATATTGGAAAACTGGACAGTAAACGTTATGACAATTGAAGTAATATATAAGTGATGAAAATTTGAGCTCGAGAAGATGGACTGTAATTTAAGAAATGGACTTATGAAATTGGAAGAAATATACAAGTGGAGAAAATCTGAATTTGAGAAGATGGACTAATTTTAAAAATGGACTGTAATTAGAAGTAATCTATGAAGGGAAGATTGTATTTGTATTGTTCCCTTTTTTATTTATTCTTTCTCCTCTCTATTTGATGGTCTGATATTTTTCATCCCAAACTCACCTATTTCTCACAAGTGAGGAAGCAAAAATAATATTCATTACAATGAGCCACCCCTCCTCCCCCAACTGCCATCTAGGTAAACAGGAGAAACAAATTGTTGATATAATTAAAGCTTATTCCATAATTAAGACAATTTAAGAGGTGTTAAAAGTACAGTTTACTTCCTCTTCAAAGTAATTCAGTCACTTTGTCTTTTCTCTCCTTCTATAGTACTTTCTAGATGGCTCAGTGGCTAAGATGTTGAGCTTGTTGATCGAAATGTCAGCAGTTCTGGGACTTCCAGTTGGCTCCGCTTCGTTGATGGCGGTCTTTTTTAGACCGCTAACCCTGTGAGTCCGTAGAGCCACCAGGACAGCGTAAATCAGCCGTCCGGCGGCTTGAAAATCTCTCCCTCGGGCGAAGAGGGAGAGATGAGCATTCGGGCTGAAGTTGAGCCCCCCGGAGAAGCCCCAGAAAAGTTTCTGGAGGCTTGAGGGGAGTGCTCCTTCTAAAGCCTGAAAGAAGCTCCAGACCCGGAGGGCATCTGCCTTTCGGCAGAAAAAAACATAGCATCCAATCTTCGAGACAGAAATGGATTTGTGATGGATTGTAACGTGGATAAAGCAGAAACTGGAGTTCTAGCATTTGTTTGCAAGAAGACTGTAAGCCCCTAATAGAGGACACATTTGTTGCGAAGATAGGAGAGAAGAAAGCAAATGGCGTTTTGTGGAATGCAAGCAAATGGCGATTTGTGTATTGGAAACGAAAGTTAAGGAAATGCTTATCAACAGCTAGTGTGGAACTAGGAGATATACAAGAAGATACTGACTAAATGGAAAAAATGAGAATTTTATGATTTATATTTTTTCTTCTTCTTTGGGATTATAGCGATTTAGAGGAAAAGTTTTTTGAATCTTTCCTTTTTAACCCCTTTTTGTCCTCTGTTACTGGGTAGGTTATATATTTTAAAAAATGGCTTTTAAGCAAATAATACCAAAAGCCACTAAAATTTCTTCAGTTCAGATACGAAAATTAAAAGAAGACATTAAAGAGGAACTAAGAAATTTTTACAGGAGTTTCTAGAAGCTCATCTTTTAGAAATAGATCAAAAATTTGATGTAATAGAGAAAGAGATGTTGGATTTTAAGGAAGTAGTGGAAGAGCAGAAGAGGGAAATGAAAATGGTAAGGGATGCAATTTCGCAAATATTAAGGTCTTGTATTCAGATGGAGGATAGTTTGGAAGAAGTTAATAAAGTTAATTTAGAGTTGCAAAGGAAAATAGAGGAAATTCAAAAGAATCAAAACAATTGGAACTTAGATAATAAGATGGAAGATATACAGGCGAAGGTAGATAGGGCAGATGAAGAAAGAGTAATATTACAATATAGATTAATGGGATATGCTATAAGGGTGAGGGGGTTGAGGGAAAGTAGGAAGGAAAATTTAAAACAGATTTTTATGCAAGCTTTTGCTCAGATAAAGGGTGTGGAGCCAGAAGACTTTGAGATTAATATTGAAAGAATTTATCGTGTTAATTTTTGGTGGGCAAGACAAAATAGATTACCGAGGAATGTGGTTATTTATTTTACAACTAAAAAGGTTAGGTATGAAATCTTGCAAGCTTTTTATAAAAATAAATTTCAAATATTGGGACAAGATATAAAAATGATGAAGGAAATTCCTCCTAAAATGTTAAGAAAGAGAATTTGCTTTTTTAGTGGATGAATTTAAGAAACATCAGATATATTTTAGATGGGAAGTTCCAATGGGTTTGTCAGTGAATTTTAAAGATAGAAAGTATTTTCTTAGTACAGTTATGAAAGCAAGAGATTTTTACACTAATGTTTTAAAGAGTGGGAATTCTTTGTTGTTAGATGCTAAGTTAACTGGTCTGGAGATGATGGAAAATAGAATAGGAGAGGGGAGGAATGTTTAAGATGTGAATATGATGATTATGGTTAATTTTTAGAATTGATTTGTTTAGGATATAAATTATAGGATTTTTTTATTTGTTATTTGTAAGGTATAAATTTATGGGATGATACTATTTAATTTTGAAGGATGGAAAGTAAAATTTATGAATTTAGATAATGTTGTGGATGTAATTATGTTAATTGTTTATTGTTATATTTTGGATGTAATTTAAATGATTATTTGTTTTAATTGATACACTTTGGATATAAGTTTACAGACAGCAAAATTTATGAAGTTAAGTTGGAAATATCGTATCTGAGAGACTTTATTCATAATGATATTTGACTGATGGAGTAATATTGGAAAACTGGACAATAAACGTTATGACAATTGAAGTAATATATAAGTGATGAAAATTTGAGCTCGAGAAGATGGACTGTAATTTAAGAAATGGACTTATGAAATTGGAAGAAATATACAAGTGGAGAAAATCTGAATTTGAGAAGATGGACTAATTTTAAAAATGGACTGTAATTAGAAGTAATCTATGAAGGGAAGATTGTATTTGTATTGTTCCTTTTTTTATTTATTCTTTCTTATCTCTTTATTTTTATTGTAAGGGGATTTAAAGTTTAAGAGAGGGGTGGAAGTTTATGTATATTTAGTATATCTTAGCTTGTGATTGTTGGTTATAATACACGGTATTTGCTCTGGGAAGTCCGGGGAGGGGAGGGGGGAGGGAGGGGGAGGGGTGGAAAATGATACATGGATTGGTTATCAATGTACAGTAATGATTGAAGATACGAAATTAAAATTTGAAATGAAATTGGGGCTGCTCGACTGCCATTTCAGAAGGAAAGGGAGAGAGGAGTAGAAGGAAGGAAGAAAGCAGGTAGGAAAGAGTTGAGAAGGAGGAGGGGAATAAGAAGGTTAGAAAGGGTGGAAGAAGGGAGGAGTGGAGAAGGAGGAGAGGAAGTAGTAAAGTGAAGGAGATGAAGGTAGGAGAGAGTAGTAGAAGGTAGAGGGAGGTTATGAAGAAAGGAAGTGGCAGTCGGGCAGGCCCGAATCGGCAATAAATAAAAATTAATGATTAATGATGGATAACAGATTGTACATAAATATGATGTTAGAAAATGGAAAAAAAAACTTTTTTGATAAAAAAAAAAGGTCAGCAATTCAGCGGTTCGAATCTCTAGTGCCATGTAATGGTGTGAGCTCCTGTTACTTGTCTCAGCTTCTACCAACCTAGCAGTTCGAAAGCACGTAAAAAATGCAAGTAGAAAAATAGGGACCACTTTTGGTGGGAAGGTAACAGCGTTCCGTGCGCCTTTGGCGTTGAGTTATGCTGGCCACATGACCACGGAGATGTCTTCGGACAGCACTGGCTCTTCGGCTTTGAAACGGAGATGAGCAACACCCCCCTAGAGTCAGGAACAACTAGACATATGTGCAAGGGGAACTTTACCTTTACCTTTACCTATATGCTGTTCTTAATGGAAATCACTGTGCTTATTTTATTCCACTGAATCCTCTTGGCCCATAATAATTGTTTTGTGAATAATGGAGCCTTTAAAATTACCATGCAAGGAGGTTGTCAGCTGAATCATTGTTCCTTAAAAAATAATTGCCTCTACCTTTATGATTAATGCAGCTTTACAAGGCTAGTGCCTTCAAAAAAACATGCATCAAACCCAATCAGCCCGTCAGTGGATTGGCTTAGAAAATAGAGGTAATACTGTAATAGAATATTTGGTTTTAAAATAGAATACTCTGTAGATGAATATCTTGACTTTACACAACTGTATACGATGGACGGTCACACTACATAAAACGAAACATCAACATCAACATACAACAGCCTAATCAGTTGTTATCACTGGAGCAGCTATAATGACTTCACTTGCTCAACTCACTTCATTCCAATCCTAAATTAATCTGTTTTCTGCTTTTGCACAATAGATCAAACTGTAAACTACTTAAATGGGTTTAGGAACACAATACACAACAGAGGTGGTTAACTAAATTCAACAACAATCGACCTGACCAAATCCCTTGGTCATTTTAAGACATTTCTGATGCTGCCGCCGCCACCAATTTTCCTAAAAGCAAGCTGCCAGAATAATAATTTGGGGCTCCAACTCAAGCCGGGGTTGCACAAGAAGAAATAAAAATGAGATCCAGACAGCAGCGAGGAAAGGAGAAATGTTTATTCTTAAAAGCAAAAGGTTTGCCTTCAGGGGCAGCTGCAGAGAAATGGGATAGAGCAACAAACTTTTATAGGGGAGCTTGTCCTGGATCTAAGTATCCAACTGCTGATTCTAGGATGACACTTGAGGTGTGTGTGTGTGTGTGTGTGTGTGTGTAGGTATGTCCATGATGTTCATTCTTGTGAACACGCAGTTCAGCAGGGAGACCTAATTTAATTAACTCTATTTGTGTTTGCAGACTTTATCCTTTGACGTGTGGATTAGGTCTAGGTAACTTACTTGGGAGTTTGAGAAAGTTTAGATAAAGGATTTTTTCCCTGTTTGCTATTTTTACTTGATTTATTTTATTTATTTTATTTATTAATTAGATTTCTAGACCGCCCTTCTCCCGAAGGACTCAAGGCAGTGTACAGCCTTGTTTAAAACACATAGATACACAATACAAATCCCAAATTTAAAATACATTTAAAATGAAATATTTAACCGGCCAATTTAAACTAAAATGGTCGAAGACCGATATAAAACCCTTAGAATATAAAATTATAAATAGATTAATATATTAATACAATTAAAATTCAATTAAAATTCAATTAAAATAAATATTGAATTAAAATAAATATTTAGGCTAGTCCCGCCCGATTGAATAGTAGTGTCTTCAGTTCCCGCTTGAAGGTACGGAGGTCGGGAAGTTGGCGTAACCCTGGAGGTAACTCATTCCATAGGGTCGGTGCTGCCACAGAGAAGGCTCTCCCCCTGGGGGCCACAGCCAGCACTGTTTGGCTGATGGCACCCGGAGCAGGCCCGCTCTGTGGGAGCACACAGGTCGTTGGGAGGCTATCGGTGGCAGAAGGCGGTCTCGTAAATATCCCAGTCCTAAGCCATGGAGCGCTTTAAAGGTGAGCACTAGCACCTTGAATTGCACCCGGAAGGCTACTGCCAGCCAGTGCAGGCTGCGCAGGATAGGTGTTATATGGGAGCAACGTGATGCTCCCACAATTACCCGTGCAGCCGCAATCTGGACTAGCTGGAGCCTCCCGGTGCTCTTCAAGGGGAGCCCCATGTAGAGAGCATTGCAATAGTCCAGGTGAGAGGTAACGAGGGCGTGAGTGACTGTGCGTAAGGAGTCCCAGTCAAGAAAGGGGCGCAACTGGCGCATCAGGCGAACCTGATAGAATGCTCCCCTGGCAATGGCCATCAAATGTTCTTCTAAAGACAGCCGATCGTCCAGGAGAACACCCAAGTTGCGCACCCTTCCCCTGGGGATCAGAACTTCACCCCCCACAGTCAGCGAAGGCGTAAGCTGATTGTACCGGGACGCCGGAACCCACAGCCACTCTGTCTTGGTAGGGTTGAGCTGGAGCCTGTTCCTCCCCATCCAGACCTGCACGGCCTCAAGACACCGGTCCATCACCTCGACAGCTTCGTTGGGGTGGTTCGGGGTGGAAATGTACAGCTGAGTATCATCAGCGTACAGATGGTAATCCACCCCAAAACCGTGGATAACCTCCCCCAGCGGCTTCATATAGATGTTGAACAGGAGAGGCGAGAGAACCAACCCCTGAGGCACCCCACAAGTGAGGGACCTAGAGGTCGATCTCTGCCCCCCTGCCAACACCGTCTGCGAACGGTCAGAGAGATAGGATGAGAACCACCGATAAATGGTGCCTCCCACTCCCAATCCCTCCAACCGCCGCAGCAGGATACCATGGTCGATGGTATCAAAAGCCGCTGAGAGATCTAACAGGACCAGGACAGAGGAACATCCCCTGTCCCGAGCCCTCCAGAGGTCATCCACCAATGCGACCAAAGCCATCTCGGTGCTGTAACCAGGTCTGAAGCCGGACTGGAACGGGTTTAGAAAGACAGATTCCTCCAGGTATTGGGGAAGCTGATATGCCACCATACTCTCAACAACATTCGCCAAGAAGTGAAGGTTGGAGACTGGACGATAGTTTGCCAATACAACTGGGTCCAAGGAAGGCTTCTTGAGGAGGGGCCTCACCACCGCCTCTTTCAGGGCGGCGGGAAAAGTGCCCTCCAACAAGGAGGCGTTGGTAATTCCCAGGAGCCAGCCTCGTGTCACCTCCCGTGTGGCCAGTACCAACCAGGAGGGACACGGGTCCAATAAACATGTGGTGGGATTAATTTAGCTTCAACTTGACTCTCAATTATCTGACGGAAACACTGATTCTCAGACCATTGTGGATTCTGTTAATGTTTTAAGGGAAGATGGAAACAGTATAAAGAATAAAATATATGAGCCGCGCGATCGTCAGAGCCTCTTTTTTTACTTTTAAAAGCATTTTTTACAACCTATTCGGCCACAGGAACAGGAAGCCCAAGTTCAAAACCCAAGAGAGGTTATACAGTAAATAACACTCACTCTCCACTCCATGTGTTCAGCTGCACCAGGACCATGTGCTTGATGGTTCTGCTCCATTAAACCATCTTTCCAGCCTCCATGTTTCCAGTGTCTTTCTCCCCACTTGGAACTGAATCCAGATGGACATTTCTTCCAACACTTGGTTCCTAGGGCCTGACATTAGGTGACTTAAAGCAATTCATTCGTAGGGTTTCCTACTGAGCCTGCTTTACTAGATATGCTGACGCTTCTCAGACGCACAGACCCAACGGATCCTCATGCAAAATATAATTCTTCTTGAGTCTTCCCCCAGGCCCAGCCAATTCTTAATTGGGCCTCCCTGACAGCCAAGATGCAAATCAATCTGTGTCAATGCAGCAAATGGAAACGATGGAGGAAATGGGGCCTGAACAATCGCTTCAGATTTTAAATCATGATCAAAGGGATTTTGCCAGGTGTATAATTTAGTGGTTGTGAGTTAAGAAGATGGCGCTCCTGCAAAGTTTAGCAGATAACTAAGCCCTGGATCTTAAATTGCTTAAATCCTCTAAGAGACACAGCTCAGGGATAGCTGACTTCTTAGAGTTCAGACCTCCAATTTTAAATTCTACAGACACAACAGCACAATCTTTATGTGTGTCAGGCAACCAATTATTTATGGCTTCTAATCCAATGCCACAGGACTGACTGCTGTGGGAGAAACATTTCTCTCTCTCTCTCTTTCTTTCTCTTTCTCTCTTGTTTTTTGTAACATTGCTATACAGTTTTGGGGGGGGGGGCGCAAATGATTCTTTTTTAAGTTTGATCAATGGATTTGCCATTGTCCTCCAATGAACTTGAGAGACTGCAGTGCTCAAGGTGGGTGGTGGTTTTACTTTATGCTGCTCACAGGTCACTTCCAGTCTGACAGCAATCATATTCTGCTCACAATTTTTGGGTGCATATTAGAACAGAATAGAATAGAATAGAATTTTTTATTGGCCAAGTGTGATTGGACACACAAGGAATTTGTCTTGGTGCATATGCTCTCAGTGTACATAAAAGAAAAGATACGTTCATCAAGGTACAACATTTACAACACAATTGATGGTCAATATATCAATATAAATCATAAGGATTGCCAGCAACAAGTTATAGTCATACAGTCATAAGTGGAAAGAGATTGGTGATGGGAACTATGAAACGATTAATAGTAGTGCAGATTCAGTAAATAGTCTGACAGTGTTGAGGATATTATTTGTTTAGCAGAGTGATGGCCTTCGGAAAAACTGTTCTTGTGTCTAGTTGTTCTGGTGTGCAGTGCTCTATAGCGTCGTTTGAGGTAGGAGTTGAAACAGTTTATGTCCAGGATGCGAGGGATCTGCAAATATTTTCACGGCCCTCTTCTTGATTTGTGCAGTATACAGGTCCTCAATGGAAGGCAGGTTGGTAGCAATTGTTTTTTCTGCAGTTCTAATTATCCTCTGAAGTCTGTGTTTTTCTTGTTGGGTTGCAGAACCGAATCAGACAGTTATAGAGGTGCAAATGACAGACTCAATAATTCCTCTGTAGAACTGGATCAGCAGCTCCTTGGGCAGTTTGAGCTTACTGAGTTGGCGCAGAAAGAACATTCTTTGTTGAACAGTACAGTGGAATGAGTAGAGTAGAGTAGAGTAGAGTAGAGTAGAGTAAAGTAGAGTAGAATAGGAATAGGAACAGGAACAGGAACAGGAACAGGAACAGCAATAGGAATAGGAATAGAAAATAGAATGGAATGGAATGGAATGGAATAGAACCTTGGAGATCTTCTCAGGCAGGAAACCCTATACCATTTCAGACAAATGGTTGTCCGATTTCAAATGGTAACTTCAAATGGTCATTAAATGAACTGTTGTAAGTCGAAGACTGATATTGTATGCTTATCTGGATTGTAGAGAATATGGACATCTAGACTTTTTGCAGAAGTACAAACTTTGGGAAGGGATTCTGGTGTGGTTAGGTTGAGGTTTAATCATTGCAAATTGCACACAGTGGTGTGTAGCACCTGAATTGGAAAGTTTACAAAGGTATTTCCAAAAAAAACCCGGTCTGGTTCGGTTCTGCAACCCAACAAGAAAGACACAGACTTCAGAGGATAATGAGAACTGCAGAAAAAATAATTGCTACCAACCTGCCTTCCACTGAGGACCTGTATACTGCACGAATCAAGAAGAGGGCCGTGAAAATATTTACAGACCCCTCACATCCTGGACATAAAATGTTTCAACTCCTACCTTCAAAACGACGCTACAGAGCACTGCACACCAGAACAACTAGACACAAGAACAGTTTTTTCCCGAAGGCCATCACTCTGCTAAACAAATAATTCCCTCAACTCTGTCAAATTATTTACTAAATCTACACTGCTATTAATCTTCTCATCACCAATCTCTTTCCCCTTATGACTGTATGACTGTAACTTTTTGTTGCTATCATTAAGGGTTAAATTGCAACCTATGACCATCATTTGTGTTGTAAATGTTGTACCTTTGATGTATTTTTTTCTTTTTTCTTTTCCTTTTATGTACACTAAGAGCATATGCACCAAAACAAATTCCTTGTGTGTCCAATCACACTTGGCCAATAAAAAAATTCTATTCTATTCTATTCTATTCTATTCTATTCTATTCTATTCTATTCTATTCTATTCTATACTATTCTAATGTAGCAACTTCCACTACCATGAAAATTTTGGGGTGTAGACAAATACAAATTCTGGCTGGATGGGCCAGTTTCATTAGCAGAGAAGGCAGAAACTGAGCAACCTGTCTATCCCTCATTAACAGAGGCAGGAAACAAAGATACGTCCATCTCAATCCTCCTATCATTAGCCACAGAAATGGATAATATTCCTTATTTTAAAGAAGTGATGGACATTTCATACTTCTGCACTCTATTCTAAAAATAAAAAAGCATTTTCTAGTTTGGACAATTTCTAGACCTATCATCATCGGATCTTTATTACGGTCAAAAATCAGCATAAGGAGGTTGGGGTAGAGTCAATTAGAAATAATAAACAAAAATCATAATAAGTGTGTGTGTGTGTGTGTGTGTGTGCTTGTTTTGTACAGTATCTTTTAGCTTTTTACAGTTATTCTGATCTGTTTTTATGATTTTGTATATGCCAGGACACCTCAACCGTCATAAATATGAGTCAGTTGCCAAGCATCCAAATTTTGATCACGTGATCATGAGGATGCTGCAACGTTCATCAGTGCAAAAAATGGTCATAAGTCACTTTTTTCAGTGCTATTGTAACATCGAATGGTCAGTAAGTGAATTTGTTGTGACTCCAGCCCCCAAACCTGGCCCCATGCCCGAAAGTGACTCCGAGAGTGAGGGGGAAGGGTTGGTAAGGCTTACCTCAGGAGCACCGATTCCTTTGGCCCGGCTCCAAGAGCCAGAACCAGACCAGTCGGAGGACGTAATGAGGCCGTCATCCCCTGATTCCTCCCTTCCTCAGGCTACGCCTTCAGACCCAGCTGATAATAATAATAATCAAGCTTGGCTTGACCTGCACTTCAGAAGATTAGAGAGGCGGAGTCATAAAAGGGAAAGGTGGCGCAGGAGCCCCACCCCACAGGATACATAAGGAGCTTTGGGAGTTCTCTCACCCCACGGGAAACAAAAGCTAGCTGAACCATTTCAAAAAGAGCTGAAAGTCTTGCTCCGTGAGTCACATGTTTGGCAGGCAGCTGTGATTTCTCTGCCAGGACTGATAAGAACCATGAATCCACTGGCTGAAGGCCAGCTCGTTGATCCAAAGTGGGGAAGGAGACAGAACAGAATTGTTGTAAATTGAGGACTACCTGTATTAGAAAAGCCAGATACTGGGTATATGAAGACTCTCATGAGAAGCAGTTTAGAAAGACAGTCCAGGTTATCCTCCACTTACGACCACAATTGAGCCCAAAAATTTATGTTGCTAAGTGAGAAATGTGTTAAGTGAGTTTTGCCCTACTTTGCAACTTTTCTTGCCACATTTCTTCACTGAACAACTGCCGTTGTTAAATTAGCAGCACAGTTGTTAAGTGAATCTGGCTTCCCCATTGATTGTGCTTGTCAGAAGGTCGCATATGCTTTGCTCACGTGTGCAGCTTGCACGCATGCATGGGGTTTAGAAAATGTGGCTAAATAGGACAAGATAGCGCTGGGCTGGGTGGGCAGGGCGGGATGGGCCCACCTGCAGGTCACCACTCCCAGTTCTCTTGAACTGGTCCAAACTGGCTGAATACCACCACTGGCATGGACTTCAATTCTCAGAATTCATCACTTGGTATGCTGGCCGAGGAATCTGGGAATTGAAGTCCATACCTCTTAGGGTTTCTCAGGTCAAGAAACACAGATTTAAGTAGCATACTTTATGTTCCCTGGATTATGCCAGATTGTCACTGCATTGGAATTCTTTCTTTGTTAAACCCTTAGCTATCCGTTGGATATATTCAAACATCTCTGTATTCTAATGATCAATTTTATAAAATATAGTCTTCCGGCATATCCAGAACTATAATTTATGACAGGTCCTTAATGAAGTATTGACTTTCCTGTAGGAAAACAAGAAATTGCTATAACTATATCAAATGTTTTACTTTGAGATATTCCTCAAAACAGACAGGAACCTTAGCCAGGTCTATCGTTTATCCCAAGCTATAATGAGGATATATAGCTAGGCATGTTCTCTATTATTGTTCAGCCAGCAAAGTAGATTTCCTAAAGAAGGTACAAAGTGTAGTGATAATCAAATATCAGCCCTGGATGAGTTTGATAATCACCCACCAGACAACTAAATCATCGCGCTGAGAGCAGAGCCACATAAACAGCCAACTCTAGGAAAAGGGAGGTGTTTTTTGGGGGGGGAAAGGGGTGTTCCTTAGCTCTATAGTAGTGGCCAAAATTGTGGAAACCTTTTGGGAAAAGTGTATTTTTGAAGTTTGATGGCTAATAATGTAATGTATTTGAATTTCAGGAGGGAAATTTGGGCGGGAAATTGCACGTTGCTGATTGTTTGATGCCTCAGCCAAAATACTATTTAAAGAGGGGTTTTGCCTGTTGGTTTTTGCTGGGATCACAATAAACCAAAGAGCTGTTGTCACTTGTATCGTCTCCTGCCTCTTCATTGCCCGAACATAACATTGGCGACGAAGGTGGGATATTGAAGGCAGTGAGACTAGGAAAAGAGCTGAAGGAGCAACGTAACTTCAAACCCAGCCAGTATCAAGGGCGGATACATAGCGATGTCTAGCTATACGCCGCCGGCGCCATTCGACCCAGCCAAGGAGAAATGGGGGTCGTACATGGCTCGTTTTGAGTGTTTCCTCGAAGCTAACGAACTGCAAGGAGTATCGGATAATCGGAAGCGAGCCTACTTCCTGAGCCATTGTGGGCCAGAAGTCTTCGATACCGCCGAATCGCTGTCGGAACCAACGCCAGTACCGTCGGTGCCATGGCAAATGCTACAGACGACACTACGAGCACACTACGTGCCAGTGCCATCGAAGTTTGTACAACAGTTCGAGTTGAGGCAAAGAGTTCAGCGAGATGGCGAATCGATAAGCATGTACATGGCCGCATTAAGGAAAGCCGCAAACCACTGTGAATATAGAGACTTGGAGGACTCTTTATTAGAACAACTCATTTGTGGGGTCAGGGACATCCGACTACAGAGGCGGCTGCTGTCGAAAAGCAACCTAACCCTGGCGATAGCCCTGGATGAAGCCAGGGCACACGAGATGTCCACTAAAGCGGCGGAAACCTTACAAAAGCTGAACACGCCAAATGCCGCGGCGAAAACAACGCCAGTCCACAGTGAAGAAATCCAGGCCGAATCGGATGGTGAAGAAGAGGAAGAGGTCTTCCACACCAGGAGGCTGGAGAGAGGCGACCAGGACAAGTGCGTGAGTTGCGGAGGCCAACACCAACGACAGAATTGCAGGTTCAAAGACGCAATTTGTCGGTGGTGTGAAAAGAAAGGACACATAGCTTCCCGCCCAAAATTCAAACCGGCCAATCAACAGGGCGCCGGATCTGCGAAGCGGCCAAGGATTGGTCAGTTCAAAAAGGGCGCGAAGTTGAATCAGACCACTGTGAGAGTGGGCCACGCATCGACTCAGCTAGAGAAGAAAATATTCACCAAGACACACATCGAAGGAGTGCAGTGTAAAATGGAGGTGGATCATCAATCACGATTATGTCTTGGGACACAATCGCAAGGGACCTGCCAGACGTCGCGAAACGCCAGCTGCAACCCCAAAAAGCTGAGAGTGCAAGACTACCAGGGGAACCGAATCCCTGTTCGAGGAGTCACGTCCGTCAGAGTGAAATATGGACAATTCAAGAAAACTCTGCCGATCACCATCGTAGATGGAAACCTGCCCAGTTTGCTAGGTCTGGACTGGTTCAGAGCCTTGGGCATGGAAGTAACCGAGATTCACAGAAGCGGAGTCAACCTGAAGGATGAATTGTTGAGAGAATTTGAGGACGTTTTCCAAGACTGCCTGGGCAAGTACGTGGGGACCCCCATTTCATTCAATTTGGACCCCCAGGTGGCTCCCATTAGATTAAAAGCTAGGAGGGTCCCGTTCACCCTAAAACCCAAGATTGACAGGGAACTAGACAAATTAGTAAGCCAGGGAATACTAGTCCCCGTCAACCATGCAAAATGGGAGACACCAATAGTGACCCCAGTCAAACCGGACGGATCAGTCCGGATTTGCGCTGACTATAAGGCAACGCTTAACAAAGCATTGCAAAAGAGTTCTTACCCCGTTCCCGTAGTGCAACATTTGTTGCACTCGTTAGGACAAGGACAGGTTTTTGCCAAACTCGATCTGGCCCAAGCCTACCAACAATTACCAGTTGACGGCGAAACGGCCGAAGCGCAGATGATTGTCACACATCGGGGCGCTTTTAAATGCACTCGACTTCAATTCGGAGTTAGTGTAGCCCCCGGGTTATTCCAAAACCTAATGGAACAACTCCTACAAGGTCTACTGGGAGTAGTTCCATATTTCAATGATGTACTGGTATCAGCAGAAAACTTGGAAGAATTAGGGGTCAAATTGCGGAAGGTTTTGGGCATTTTCAGGTCTGTGGGGCTTAAAGTTAAACTCAACAAATGCCAGATAGGAGTTGAATCTGTAGAATTCTTGGATTACTGGATAGATAAGGAAGGCATCCACCCAACTGAGAGCAAAGTGCGAGCCATTAGAAAGGCCCCAACCCCAAAAAACAAAACGGAATTACAAGCATTTTTGGGGCTTGTAAACTTCTATGCGGTATTTTTAAAAAATAAGGCAATGGTAGCTGAACCGCTACATAAACTGCTAGCGAAAAAATCTGTTTGGACTTGGGGCAGGGTTGAGGCTAAGGCATTTGAAGGCGTTAAGAATCTCTTATCTAGCGATAGCCTTCTAATTCAGTACAATGGGACGTTGCCATTAGTACTAGTTTGTGATGCATCACCCTACGGGGTAGGGGCTGTCCTCAGCCACAGGTTACCGAACGGTTCAGAAGCCCCTATCACATATTTTTCCCGCATGATGTCCGCAGAGGAAAGGAACTATAGCCAACTAGACCGGGAAGCCCTGGCTATAGTTTCTGGGGTTAAAAAATTCCACGAGTACCTGTTTGGGCGGCAATTTGAAATAGTCACAGACCACAGACCTTTATTGGGACTCTTGGTGGGGGACCATCCAATACCGGTTGCATTATCACCCAGGCTGACCCATTGGACTATTTTCCTGGCAGCATATTCGTACAAACTGTCTCACCGACCGGGCAAAGATTTGGGACATGCGGATGCTTTAAGTAGATGCCCGTTGCCAGAGACTATCGAAGACCCGACCCCAGGGACGCCCGTCTTGTTAATTGACTCTTTGGACTCTGGCCCAGTCACATCTACGGAAGTGACTAGGGCATCTTACAAAGACATTGTCGTAAGAACTGTGATCAGTTGGGTGCAGAGGGGATAGCCCACTGCACCGGGGGATCATTTCAAAGAATTTACAAAAAAGCGGTACAAGTGGGTTGTCTGTTATGGGGGGATAGGGTGGTTATTCCGGAGAAATTACGAGGGCATGTGTTGGAACTATTGCATGTGGGCCACCCGGGGATTGTGAGGATGAAGAGCCTAGCGAGAAGTTACGTGTGGTGGCCACAAATGGATAAAGACATTAGCGACCGGGTAGGGAAATGCCAAGCATGTCAAGAATCAAGGCCACTACCCCCAACAGCCCCCATAAGGGATTGGGAGAAACCCCAGGGTCCTTGGTCCAGGATCCATATAGATTTTGCCGGGCCGTTCCATGGGCAGACCTTCTTAATTGTGGTAGATGCCTACTTGAAGTGATTAGAAATTTTACTCATGAAAACCACAACAGTGGAAGCTGTAATCACAGTATTGAGGCATCTATTTGTGACACACGGGCTGCCCGACACTCTAGTGTCCGATAATGGCCCACAATTCACGGCCACCCAGTTTGAGGGGTACTTGGCAGAAGAGGGCATCCGACATGTCCTCTCGGCGCCTTTCCACCCGGCGACGAACGGACTTGCAGAACGTTTCGTACGCAGTGCCAAGGAAGCGCTATCTCGAATTAGCCCAGGAGATTGGCAATCCAAAATTGATACCTTCCTGGCAGTCCAACATAGAACTCCCTGTGTGACCACCGGCCGCAGCCCATTGGAGTTACTAATGGGTAGAAGACTCCGGTGCCCCCTAGATCGGTTAAACTCAACATACTCCCCTGATGGGTACCAAAACACAAAGGGAAGAACCAGAACAATGACAACAGGTGACCCGGTATGGGAACATAACTATAGTGAGGGCCCAGCTTGGCTAAAGGGAACAATTGTAGGAGTGACGGGCCCAAAGTCATACATAGTGGACATGGGGGATGGCCGAGTGTGGAGATGCCACATAGATCAATTACAAAAAAGAATACAAAACAATCCAGAAACCAAACAGCCAGACCCTGACTACCCAATATTTGAACTAACAGCTAACTCAACCCCGAGGCAATCGGAGGACTTAGCTGAGTCTGAAGAAGTCCAGCGACGCCAACTGGCTCCTCCAGAGGACAGCAGGGACGACTCTGCCAATAATCCAGGGCCGGATGGCCCAGAGGAGGAGCTGGGAGGAACAAACAGTCCCTCCGACCAGCTCGACTCACTCCCAGGGAATGAATTGTGCAGGTCAGAAAGAGTTAGGAGATGCCCTGTCTACCTGCGTGACTACGTGGAAAAATAACATGCAAAAAACTATGTAAATATGGTACAATGTGTTCTGGGAGGGGAAGAGTGTAATGTATTTGAATTTCAGGAGGGAAATTTGGGCGGGAAATTGCACATTGCTGATTGGCTGATGCCTCAGCCAAAATACTATTTAAAGAGGGGTTTTGCCTGTTGGTTTTTGCTGGGATCACAATAAACCAAAGAGCTGTTGTCACTTGTATCGTCTCCTGCCTCTTCATTGCCCGAACATAACAAATAACACCACTTTTTTTTTTTTTTTTTGAGTTTCAAGATAATCATATTTCACTGCTGGAATGGCCTGGGAATAGCCCAGACCTTAACCCAATTGAAAATCTATGGAGCCGACTAAAGAAATATGTTCAGAAGCGACCCAGCAATAAAACCCAGTTAATAGAAGCAATCATTCAATTTTGGTTTCACATTATAACAGCTGCAGAACTAAAAGACTTGGTTTACTCCATGGGAAGGCATTGTAAAGCCATAATTCACGCTAAAAGTTACCCAACTATTAGCTGGCATGGTGATAATTTTTGTGTATCTCATTTTTTCTATGGTGATAATTTTTGTATATCTCGTTTTTTTCTATGTGCTTCACTTTTCTTCTTTATACTGTAACTGCTATTCTAATAGCAAATTCTTCATAAAAGTTATTGCATTACATTTTTGATTAAATTATCTTTCCATCGGTATATAATTTTATGGTACTACTCAGTGGTGGGATTCAAGTAATTTAACAACCAGTTCTCTGCCCTAATGATTTCTTCCAAAAAAAAGTTTACCAAACTGTTCAGAAAGTTAACAACCGGTTCTCCCGAACTGATGCGAACTGGCTGAATCCCACCACTGGTACTACTCCAAAAAAAGTGGTGTTATTTAAAAATAAAATATTTCTATAATTTCTATAAAATCCTAAAATTTCTATAAAAACCTACTGGGTACATAATATGTATGACTAGTCTGGAGAAAAGAAGGACTAGGAGGTGACATGATAACAGTATTTCAATATTTGAGGGGCTGCTACAAAGAAGAGGGGGTTAGTTTATTTTCCAAAGTACCCAAAGGCAGAACAAGAAGTAATGGATGGAAACTAATGAAGGAGAGAAGCAACCTGGAATTAAGGAGAAATGTTCTAACAGTGAGAACCATTAACCAGTGGAACAGCTTGCCTTCAGAAGTTATAGGTGCTTCATCACTGGTGGTCTTTAAGAAGAGACTGGACAACCACCTATCTGAAATGGTATAGGGCAGGGGTCTCCAACCTTAGTAACTTTAAGGTTTGTGGACTTCAACTCCCAGAGTTCCTAGGCTGGCCTAGGAACTCTGGGAGTTGAAGTCCACAAACCTTAAAGTTACTAAGGTTGGAGAGCCCTGGTATAGGGTCTCTTGCTTGAGCAGGGAGTCGGACTAGAAGACCTTCAAAGTCCCTTCCAGCTGATTAATATACTTTGCGGTGGTTGAACTTATTTTATAGCAAATGAACTAACACGCTTTACCAAATATATAGAAAGCAAACTATGTTATTAATGATTGTGGGCAGATATATTCCATGCAATCAGAGTTATAAGGGCGACATTTTTTTTTAATTTGAATTTATATCCTGCCCTTCTCCGAAGACTCAGGGCAGCTTACACTGTGTTAAGCAATAGTCTTCATCCATTTGTATATTATATACAAAGTCAACTTTTATTGCCCCCAACAATCTGGGTCCTCATTTTACCTACCTTATAAAGGATGGAAGGCTAAGTCAACCTTGGGCCTGGTGGGACTTGAACTTGCAGTAATTGCAAGCAGCTGTGTTAATAACAGACTACTTTAGCCTGTTGAGCCACCAGAGGCCTTAAGGATTTAAACCAGCAATCTACTGGTGGTCCTTACAACTTACAATTGGGGCCAGAATTTTCATTGCTAAGTAAGGCAGTTCTTAAGTGAGTCATGCCTGATTTTACAGCTTTTTTTTTTTTTTGCCTTGGCATTAAGTGAATTGGCTTCTCCCATTGACTTTCCTTGTTGGTAGTCATCTGGGGGAGATCACAAATGGCAATCACATGACTTCAGGATGCTGCAACTATTGTAAATACATGTAACCCCTTCCCCGAGTTTTGGTTGTAAGTGCGAGAACTGATTGCAAGTCACTTTTTTCAATCACATTGTAGCTTCAACCAGTCACTAAACCAATAGTTGTAAGCAGGGGTGAAATCTACTTACCTTCCTTACTGGTTTGGAAGTGCATGCGCCGCTCATACTTCACTTGTGCACGTGTGCATCACATACACGTGCAGACCTTCAGCGCATGCGCAAAACCTGTGCATACACAGAAGGTAAAACCCTTTAAACTCATTTTAAACCCTGTTAAACCCTGTTAAAGACCTTGGAGTTTTCATATCAAGATGTCGTGTCCCACTCCTCCGCTGATGGCTGGGTCAGGGAAATCCGAATCAGGCTTGCCTCTGCAGCTCTGCCCAAAGTCCTAGCAAAGTCCTCAGAGCAGGCAGGAGACCAGAAAGTGACTTCAGCAAGATAAGTTCGACTTTTGCCTGACTCAGAGACTGCCAGAAAGTAGATCCTTTATATAGGCCATGGGGTGTGGCTCCATGACTCAGCACTCATTAAGGCCTGCCCCTCCCTTCCTTCTGTTGCCTCCGCCTCTCCAATCTTCTGATGCGAGGGTCACTCCAATCAGCTGTTGTTGAGTAAACCTCCTCAGGCTCACCTGCTGTGGAGGAGGGAGGGTCTAGCTGCTCCGTTTGCCTGGGCATGGAGTCAGGGCTGGGGCAGGGAGATGCTCCTTCTTCTGCAGTTTGTGTGGGCATGGAGCCAGGACTTGGGCCGGGAGGCATACATTCCTCAGTGTTCGGGAGCAGGTAAGAAGGCCCCGGCTGCTCTGAGGGCGGGCAAGACACAACACAAATGATCTAAGTGCCAAAGCCCACTGCAACTACATAGCAAAAAAGGCTCTAAGAGTTGTAAACCTAATTTTGCGTAGCTTCTTTTCCAAAAACTTTACATTACTAACCAGAGCATACAAAACATTTGCTAGACCTATCCTTGAATACACCTCACCTGTCTGGAACCCATACCACATCTCTGACATTAATACAATTGAACGAGTCCAGTAATATTTTACAAGAAGAGTTTTCTGCTCCTCTGTAAACAGCAAAATACCTTATACCACCAGACTTGAAATCCTGGGACTAGAAAACTTAGAACTCCACCGACTCCGACAAGACCTGTGTTTAACACAGAGAATCATCTATTGCAATGTCCTTCCTGTTAAAGACTACTTCAGCTTCAATCACAATAATACAAGAGCAAACAATAGATTCAAACTTAATGTTAACCCCTTCAATCTTGATTGCAGAAAATATGACTTTTGTAACAGAGTTGTTAATGCTTGGAATACACTACCTGACTCTGTGGTCTCTTCTAAAACTCCCAAAACCTTTAACCAAAAACTATCTACTATTGACCTCACCCCATTCCTAAGAGGACTATAAGGGGCATGCATAAGTGCACAAAAGTGCCTACCGTTCCTGTCCTATTGTTTCCTTTCATTGTATGTGCTTGTATATAATGTTGTGACAAAATAAAAAATAAAATAAATAAAAAATAAAAAAACACATTGCTTCCTGGTTAAAACTTCGCTCCGCCATCACTACCGGATCGCCAAACTACCAGCCACGATCGCTACTGGATCTTGTGATCCATTCCGATCCAGGAACATTTCACCCCTGGTTGTAAGTCAAGGATTAAAAAGTTTGCAGGATCAAACTTTGAAGGAGAGGAGGAAAAAAAGCACTAGTGCATTCACAGAATGCAGAATATATACTGCCAAACTCGCTGCATCACATTGTCGTCACGTGACATTTCACGATGTTTCTCCCCTTCGCAGAACTGGGGTGGGCGTGGCCTGCACATGACACATCCGGTCCATTGGCACCAGTTTGACACCTCTGATATACTGGAAGAAAGAATATAAAAGGGGGACAGATAGAATATATATCTGGGGGAAGAGTTAGTCTGAGGAGTCTGAGGAGTCTGAGAAGCCAGCCAACCTGTTGTGGGTGATCTCACAAGCTCCGCCAATCCTCAGAATAGCAATAACACATAGACTTATATACAGCTTCATAGTATTTTACAGCCTTCTCTAAGCAATTTACAGAGTCAGCATATTGCCCCCAATAAGGAAGGATATAAGGCTGAGTCAAAATTTAACTGGTGAACATTGAACTGCTGGCAGTACTGCTTTCTAACTGCGCCACCATGTTTAATTAAAAGGACCAACTTATCTGGCTGCATGTCAGCTTCCTGTACTTAAATAATATTTTAAAAATGGCAAAGGTCAACTGGGGTCGTAGAGTCTGACAGGTACCAAGAAAGCTAACCAGGGCACTTTTTTGATTTCAGGAAGCCACCATTGTCCCCCCCGCCAAATAAAACCAACCTGGATGATAACAAAACTCCACACCTGTCCTTTTTTTTTATTATTTGCATTTATATCCCGCCCTTCTCCGAAGACTCAGGGCGGCTTACACTATGTTAGCAATAGTCTTCATCCTATTTGTATATTTATATACAAAGTCAACTTATTGCCCCCAACAATTGGGTCCTCATTTTACCTACCTTATAAAGGATGGAAAGCTGAGTCAACCTTGGGCCTGGTAGGACTAGAACCTGCAGCAATTGCAAGCAGCTGTGTTAATAACAGACTGTCTTAGCAATCTGAGCCACAGAGGCCCTTGTTGGTAGAAGGTCTTGTTGGTAGAAGTGCCAGTTCGATCCTCTGCTTGGGCAGAACCCTAAATGACTGGATGCCATCTCAGTTCATAGGCTGAGTAGAGTTGCACGGTTTCCAATCTGCTCCATAAGCTTCCAGCCTTCTGCAGAACATTTTGAACAAAGCTACGGGCGACAGCAGAACAAGGAGGAAATATCCCACTTTTATCAGAAAGTTCTGCCTGTCTAACGTTAGTATTGGTGTTTCTCAAATTCGGCCACTGTAAGATGTGTGTGTTTCAACCCCCAGAATTCCACAACCAAGCAGAAACACTGCATTAAATACATCCTTGCACTATGCGGTTTTATAGCAGGCTGCAAGAAAACTCTGCGAGTTTCAAGAAGCAGAAAAATGCCCCTTGATCAGAGGTGATATTCAGCTGGTTTGGACCGGTTCTGGTGAACCGATAGTGGCAACCTGTGGCGGGATGCCGTCCTATTTAGCAACATGTTCTAAGCTGTGTGCATGTGTGCAAGCCCCCCATGTGCAAGAAAAGTGTATGCGCAGAAGGCACACGCATGCTCACATTTTCAGTGCACGGCAAACCAGTGATAAAATTATGTGAAACCCACCTCTGCCCTAGATCTGACTTAAGCCCACTTGCTCATATTTAGTAGAAAGTTTTTGGTTAAAGCTTTTGGGATTATGGGAAGAGACCACAGAGTCAGGTAAAGTATTCCGAGCACTGATGATTCTGTTACAGAAGTCATATTTTCTGCAATCTAGATTAAAGCAGTTGACATTAAGTTTAAATCTATTGGTTGCTCTTTTATTATTGCAATTAAAGCTGAAGTAGTCTTTAACAGGAAGGACATTACAATAGATGATTATATGAGTTAAACTTAGGTCTTGTTGAAGGCGACTGAGTTCCAAGTTTTCTAAGCCTAGGATTTCAATTCTGGTGGGATAAGGTATTTTGTTGTTTTCAGAGGAATGGAGAACTCTTCTTGTAAAATATTTCTGGACACGTTCAATTGTATTGATGTCATGTTTTTACCTCACAATCTCTCTATCTGTCTCTCCTAAACTCTGCAACTTGAAGATGGAGGTAGGTGGACTTCAACTCCCAGAATTCCCCAGCCAGCATGGCTGCCTGGGGAATTCTGGAAATTGAAGTCCCCTCCTAAATCTTAAAGTTGTCAAATTGAGAAACACTATTCCAAAGCAACGCAGAGCCGTCCTCCCTTTCCACTTCCCAGAAAGCCTCTTCTGTGCCTTTAAAATTCCCCTCTTTTTTTCTAAGCAGAGCCTCAGTTCCTTCAAGACCATCCAAATCTATTTTTAGCAATAGCACCACCAGGGTCCCTTTCGTGGAATGTCAGCGGTGCTTTCAATTACTACCAGCCAGGATTCCATCCAAAACTCTCTTCAGGTGCCTTTTAAACTCCAGCTGTTTTCTGTCTTCCCTCCCTTAGAAGGTAAGACCTTGCTCCCTTTTCTGGTTCCGCTGCAATAATTTCCAGCCTTTTGAAAGGAAATCAGCTTGCTTTCCCCCTTCTGTGTTCAGGGGAAGAAATGCACCAATGCTTTTACTTTTCTCCCATTTCTTCTCTTTCTATATATAAAAAAAAACCCAAAACAACAACAACAAGATTTTGGGATTTACTCTGGGAAAGCTTAAAAGATGCCGCGCATCAATTCAGATGCCTCCAGTTTTTAACCCCCTCTAGGATGGTTGGGAATGAGAATTTGCAAAAAAAAAAAGCGAAAAAAAGCAGCACACCTATACACACAGAGGCTGGGTAAGTTATAGAAATCAAAGTATGTGGACTTTTGATTATCGGATCATCCTAGCCTTATTTGGAGAGCTAAGGAACAGCGGGGGAATTTTTTTTTTTCCACCGCTCGAAACATCATTCCATAAAGATAGATTTTGATCTCATTTTCCCTGATGGCACCGCAAGCGGCGGTTGTTTAGATTGAATTTAGGAAAGTCCAAAATCCCAGCACGTGCTGGAACTGGCTGCGCTGCTTCATATTTTCTTGCCGAAGAAAATGTAGAGTTATAATATCTCTAGCCATGCCTCCATTTCACGGAAAGGGACATTCAAACTGTGAGCCATCTGAACATTTAAACCTTTGAGCATCTAAATATCTTTTTTTTTATTATTTGTTATATCTTCCCCCCTTTTTTTCCCCCTCCCTCCCAAAAAACCCCCTTCCCCCCTCCCCCCCCCGCTTCCCGGGTCAATCATTGTTATACATAAACCAAACATAGAATAAAATTTTCCCTTCCAATCCAATTAACCACATCCAAAGCTTTTCATCTCCCAACCCCCTCCCCATTACATAAAATAACTTTCTAATTATTCAAAGGCAATCTGATATTTCTTAATCTGATATCTGTTTTGTAGATAATCAATCCATTTTTTCCATTCAATTAAATATCTTTCCTGCGTATTGTCTTTTAAATAAGCTGAGATTTTAGCCATCTCAGCCAAATTAATGACTTTCAGTATCCATTCTTCTATTGTAGGTACCTCTTCTTTCTTCCAGCATCTAAATATCTGACTGGTATGTGCAGAGGTGGGATTCACTTACCTTCCCTACTGGTTTGCAAATGCGAGAATGCTCCACCTCTGCGTATGCGCACGGCCTTCTGTGCGTGTGCATTAGTCATGTATCTTTTCTTTTATGTACACTGAGAGCATATGCACCAAGACAAATTCCTTGTGTGTCCAATCACACTTGGCCAATAAAAAATTCTATTCTATTCTATACATTACATCTGGGTGGGTGGGTGGAGCCTCCCGCAGTCCCCGCTCCCGGTTCGTGCGATCCACAGAGAACCGGCTGAATCCCACCACTGGGTATGTGGTCTCCTGGTAGAGCAGGGGTTGGACTAGAAGACCTCCAAGGTCCCTTCCACCCAGTTATTGTATGTTCTGTGTTCTATCTTCTGCCTCTTTACCTGTAAGTCCCAGTGTGCTGAGTGTGGCTTACTTACCAGCCACTCCTCTTAAGGTTGCAATGTAAACAATCAGCATTCTAAGGCTTTTAAAACTCATTTTGCGTTGTCTATTGACGCAATAGTGAGCACAAATTGTTCTCAATTCAACCTTTTTTGTTTTGTTTTGTTCTCTTTAGCTTCTTTGGGTGGTTTGAGAGGCGGTACTACAGGAGAGCTGCACAGTATAATTTGGAACTGGGTGAAAAAAATTAGCTAAGGTTGGCTTTGTCTCTCTTGAAAATAAAAGCAAACCCTTTTGAGCTGACATTTTTACTTGAATCTCAGGCTCTGTTATCTGGGCTGGTAGGTCTGTCTATAGTACAGCATCTTGAAAGTAGTTGAATGGTGACATCTAGACAAAGGATTGACATGGGAGAGGGAGAGAGGGAGAGGGAGAGAGGGAGAGAAATAGAGAATCTCTTTCAATTAAAAACTTGAGTGTGAATTGCAGGGTCTTTGTGAATGCAACTACACAAAGCGTTTTGGTAACGTGGTTTGCCCATTACAGGTAGGCCTCAAATTATGAACATAATTGGGGGCCCGAATTTCAGCTGCTAAGCAATGTAAGTGTTAAGTGAATAATCAAGTGTCTGCACATGGTTTTTCAACCTCTTTTGCCATGGTTGTTAAGCGAATCCAGTTTTTCCCATCGACTTTGCGTGTCAGAAGCTGGCTGGGAAGGTCAACCTAAATAGTGATGGATTGATTGGTGGGACATTGCAACAATCATAAATATCTGCCAGTCCCAATTACAATTACACCCAGTCCTGAATTACAATCATGTGACCATGGAACTGTGATGGTTGTAAGTGTGAGGACAGGTCACAAGTCACTTCTTTCAGCACCATTGTAACTTTGGTCACAAAATGAATGAATGATCATTAAGCAAAGACTACCTGTAGGTAATTCTGCTAGGAGACTGTTGGAAGAAATATCCATCTGGTTCAGTTCCAAGCCAGGAAAAAGACACTGGAAACATGGAGGCTGATTGGAAAGATAGTTTAATGAGGAACAAAACCACCAAGCACATGGTTCTGGTGCAGCTGACAAAATGGAGTTGAGAGTGAGGGGGTTTTATACCTTCTTTGAGCTTTGCACTTGAGCTTCCTGTTCCTGTGCAAAAACATGCATTCTATTAGCTGTTGTCAGACTCCCATGGGGCCCTGTAGGGATTATGCAGGGGGTCATAGCAGGCTCTATAGGCAAAGTACAAATCCTAGGTGCTTTTCTGAGCTAAGTTTGGTTGAAGTTTGCTGGGTGTGTGTGTGCAACTGAGATGATGCAATGAAGGGGCTTGTGTTCTGAAAGGGTGTTGGGCAATTCCTATTATGCAGTGGTGGGCTGCTGCCAGTTCAGACCAATTCTACCGAACTGGTAGTTTTGACGATCAGCCCCACCTACCCACTCCCATCCTATCCTGTCCTATATTTCCTTCTTTGTGGCACAGCTGATTTGCACGGCACAGCTGATTTCTGTGCCTCCACTGTTCTATTTACTGGGGCTGCCTTAGAAGATAAGCAGCTGAGCTTCAAATTGCTGTATTTTGAACACTGCACACATGCACGTTAGGTGCATATGCATTCACAGAACCAGTTGTTAAACTGGTTGCAGCCCACTACTGCTTTTATGGCTTAATGGCTTTGTCCTGGTTTGGATCTTGAGTGAGGGCTAATCCTACCATTCTACCTAATTCTGCCTTTGTTCAAAATATCCTGTCTTGACTAGATTACCGAGTCTGCATTGCTTATTTGTTCCCTATGACTATCATTAAGTGTTGTACCTTTATGATTCTTGATGAATGTATCTTTTCTTGTACACCGAGAGCATATGCACCAAGACAAATTCCTTGTGTGTCCAATCACACTTGGCCAATAAAAAATTCTATTCTATTCTATTCTATTCTATTCTATTCTATTCTATTCTATTCTATTCTATTCTATTCTATTCTATTCTAAAAGCTGACCTCAGCCTCTGCTGTCGACAGGGAGCTGGGACTCTGAGTTTCTGTCTCCCTTAAGATTTTTTATTTCTTTTAGGGGAAATATTTTATCCTGGCTTTTTAAAATATTTCTCAAAATATTTCATTCTTCTAGGAGGGGTGGTTAGCCTCCCACAAGACATTAGCAATAGCATTTAGAGTTATATACCACTTCATAGTGCTTTACAGCCCTCTCTAAATGATTTACAAAGTCAGCCTATTGCCCCCAACCATCTGAATCCTCATTTTACTGACCTCAGAAGGATGGAAGGCTGAGTCAACCTTAAGCCAGTCAGGATCGAACTCCTGGCTGTGGGCAATAGAAACAGTTTCTCTAGAATTATGAATTTCTTTCGATGTAATGTATATTTGGGATTAACCAAAGGGTCTTTTTAAAGGAATTTAAGTTTTAACTAACGGGGGAAAGCAAGTAATCAGCTTTTTTCAGCATTGCTGTAACCTGGATAAGATTGCTAAATGAATGGTTATAAGTCAAGGACTATGTATACTTTCTGGTAGCATGTTTGTCACTTTCCAGTCTAGTTTACAGCTTAGAGAATGCCTGGTGATGTTTCATCCACTTACTATACAGATCCTCTCTGCTCAGCTCTTTGAGATCAACCAAACCCAGTTAAATGCTGCCTGCAGTAGATCCATGGAGCTCTTTAAATGATACTTGAAGCGTTATACATCCCTTGATGAAACACTTTTTTTTTTTTTTTGCTTTTATCTAATGAATTTTCTTGTGCCGTATCATAGTAATTTCTGGATGGGGAGAAACAGACTCAAGCTCAATCCCTCGAAGACGGAGTGGCTGTGGATGCCGGCATCCCGGTACAGTCAGCTGCATCCGCAGCTGACTGTTGGGGGCGAGTTAGTGGCCCCAAAGGAGGTGGTTCGCAACTTGGGCGTCCTCCTGGATGGACGGCTGTTATTTGATGAACACCTGGCGGCCGTCGCCAAGAGGGTCTTTTACCAGGTTCGCCTGGTTCGCCAGTTGCGTCCCTTCCTTGACCGGGATGCCTTATGCACGGTCACTCACGCTCTGGTTACGTCTAGGCTGGATTATTGCAATGCTCTCTACATGGGGCTGCCTTGAGGTGCACCCGAGGCTGCAGTTAGTCCAGAATGCGGCGCGCGAGTAGTAACGGAGCCGCCATGGCTCCCACGTGACATCGCTGTCTGTAGCTTGCACTGGCTTCCTGTGGTCTTCGGTGCGCTTCAAGATTTTGGTAACTATCTTTAAAGCGCTCCATGGCTTAGGACCCGGGTACTTACAAGACCGCCTGCTGTTACCCTTTGCTTCCCACCGACCCGTACGCTCTCACAGAGAGGGTCTCCTCAGGGTGCCGTCCGCCAAACAGTGTCGGCTGGCAGCCCCCAGGAGTAGGGCCTTCTCTGTGGGGGCAGTGACGCTCTGGAACGAACTTCCCCCCGGCCTGCGTCAAGTGCCTGATCTTCGGACCTTCCGTCGTGAGCTCAAAACATATTTATTCATTAAAGCGGGACTGGCATAATTAGTGATGTATTTTAATTGGGTTTTTTAATACTTTTAACTTTTTAACTTAAATTTTAATAATCAGCCTTTAAAATTTGCTCTTTTTAAATGTTGTTTTAAATTGTATATATCTTTGTTTTTATTTTGGCTGTACACCGCCCTGAGTCCTTTGGGAGAAGGGCGGTATAAAAATTTAATAAATAAAAATAAAATAAAAAAAATAAAAAAGGAATAACAAAAATCTCATGATTGGAAAGTGATATTCTTGCAGTGCTTCATTATGAGGGCACCAAGAGGTACGTGTGAAGATTTCTGTTTTTCATGAAACAAACCATCCTGATTTGCAGCATTCCTGATTTTCTCTGCTCTGCTAAATCCTAAAAAAAGATAATCAGGAGGGAATCAATCCCAAGGGCCTTTTTTTTTTTTCCAATTATGGCTTCACTGTCATTGCTAAAGGTGATTTTGACCTGTGAGAAATTCTTGGATAATAGCTCCTTCCCTCTGGAGCATTTCAAAGGAATCACCCATCCAATTTCTGTATCCAGAGATATTGTGGAGTGTTCCAAAATGTCACGCTAATCTCAAAAACCTCACAGAATCAGCACTGGTTCATATCTCCATCCAGTTAGAAAGCCAATATAAAAAAGATGTTGAGACTCTAGAAAGAGTGCAGAGAAGAGCAACAAAGATGATTAGGGGACTGGAGGCTAAAACATATGAAGAACGGTTGCAGGAACTGGGTATATTTAGTTTAATGAAAAGAAGGACCAGGGGTGACATGATAGCAGTGTTCCAATATCCAAGGGGCTGCCATAAAGAAGAGGGAGGTCAACCTACAGTAGTGGCCAAAATTGTTGAAACCTTTTGGGAAAAGTGCATTTTTGAGGTTTGATGGCTAATAGCACAACTTTTTTGTGGGGAGGGGAGGAGTTTCAAGAGTTTCCGAAAACAACAAAATACCTTATACCACCAGGCTTGAAATCCTGGGATCAGAAAACTTATAACTTCGTCGACTTCGACATGACCTGTGTTTAACACACAAAATCATCTATTGCAATATCCTTCCTGTAAAAGACTACTTCAGCTTCAATCACAATATTACAAGAGCAAAAAATAGATTCAAGCTTAATGTCAACCGCTTCAAACTTGATTGCAGAAAATATGACTTCTGTAACAGAGTTGTTAATGCTTGGAACTCATTACCTGACTCCATAGTCTCTACTCAAAATCCCAAAATCTTCAACTAAAAACTGTCTACTATTGACCTCACCCCATTCCTAAGAGGACTATAAGGGGCGTGCATAAGAGCACAAAAGTGCCTACCATGCCTGTCCTATTGTTCCCTTCATTATATCAAATTAATATAGTTGATGCATATCTTTTTTACTAAATATATATATATATATATATATATATATATATATATATATATATATATATATATATATATATATGTTTTCTGAGGTTTTCACGGGTGTTTGTATATAGGTCTTTGGTTGTTCGGGTTTTCTCCCGTGTAAAATTGGAAGTGTCTTGGCGACGTTTCGACGAAGTCTCATTCGTCATCTTCAGGCTTCAGCTTCGTGCTTCTGGGAGCAATGTGTGATCGCAGCTGTTTCTTCCTTTTAACTGCTAGTGGGGGTTTGAACTGATTGGGTGGGAGCTTGGCTGTGCTCTGATTGGATGGGGGTTTTTCTGTGCTCTGATTGGCTGGGGGTGTGTCCTGTGTTGGTGGGGGCTTGGTTGTGCTCAGTCTAATCTGTGCTGCAGGGGGATTTGAGCTGGTGAGCTGCATAGCTGTTGTTTGGCTTTGTGGTCGTGCTACATCTTCATAGTGGGTGTCAGTCTGCTGCATGTATGGATTGGAGGGGTTTGAAGTGGCTAATGTTGCAGCTGCGGTCTGGCTTCTGGTCCTTGGTCGTGCTTCCTGATCAGTGTGGGTTTGGGTGTGCTTTCTGGGTGGATGTGTGGTGGTGACATCCTGTGTGGACCTCGTGAGTGTGGGTCTGGTGTCATTCCTCGTGTTAGGGACACGTTTGTCAATAAGGGCAGGTTTCCAAATGGCTGGTAGGCGGAGGTATCATCTCGTTTGTTCATGCTGTGTGGGCGTTTTCTATCTCGATGGCTTCTCTGATTATTCTGTTGTTAAAGTGTTCAGTTTTGGCGATAGTTCTGGTCTTTTAAAGTCAATATCGTGTCCTGTGACTTTAAAGTGTTGGACCAGGGAAGAAGTTGGTTCCTCTTTTGAATGAGTTCTTGTGTTCTTCAATGCGCACTTATTCTTCTGTTGGTTTGTCCAATGTATGTGGTGGGGCAGGCGGTGCATGGGATTTCATATACTCCTTGATTTTCTAACTCAATTTTGTCTTTGGGGTTTCTTAGGATGGTGGATATTTTTGGTTTGTGCAGAATGCTGTCTTGATGTTATGTTTGTGGAGGATCTTGCTGATTCTGTCTGTGGTGCCTTTTATATATGGGAGGAGGGCTGTGCCATTTTCTTGCTCTCTGTCTTGGGTTTTAGTGGGGGTTCTTTTGGATTAGTTTGGTAATCTTATTTCTCTGGAATCCATTGGATGTTAGTACGTTTGTGAGAGTGTGTAGTTCGGTTTTAGGTGTTGTTCGTCAGCTAAGCATTTTGTTCTAGAGATGAGTGTCTTGGCTACGGAGTTGATCTGTGCTGGGTGGTGGTGTGAGAGTGCATGCAGATAGCGGTTTGTGTGTGTTTTCTTCTGGTAGATGGTGTGTCCTAGGGAGCCATTGGGTTTCTTGTAGACTAAGACATCTAGGAAGGAAGTTGGTTGTTAACTTCTGTTTCCATGGTGAACTGTATTTTGGGGTGTAGGCTATTGAGGTGTGTGAGGAAGTTTTCAAGTTTTTCTTTCCGTGTGGCCAGATTATGAAGGTGTCGTCTACATATCTGAGCCAGAGTTTGGGTTTGTGATCAGATTTATCTAGTGCTTGGGTTTCAAAGTGTTCCATGTAGAGGTTGGCAATGACAGGTGAGAGGGTGATCCCATGGGTGCGCCTTCTATTTGTTTGTATTTTTGTCCATTATAGATGAAGTATGTGTTGGATAGGCAGTGGTTGGTCAGATCTAGTATGTGCTTGGGGGTTATATTTGTTTTGGATAGCTGTCAAGGCTTCTTTGATTGGCACTTGGGTGAAGAGGATATGACATCAAAGCTCACGAGTAGGTCGCTGGGCTGTAAGTTTTGTTTCTTTATGATCTCTATGAACTGGAATGAGTTTTTACGTGTGAGGCGATGGATTCTGCATAGGGCTGTAGTTGTTTGGCAGAAATTTGGCTAGGTTTTGTAGAGGTGAGCCTATGGAGCTGACTATGGGTCTGAGTGGGGGTTCCTTCTTTGTGTATCTTGGGAGGCCATAGAGCTTAGGGCATCTGGATGATTTCTCTGGGAATGATTCTTTGTTGGATTTCTTCGCTGATGGGGAGGCTTTTATTTTGGATCTAGTGGTTTTTCTAGGTAGGTGGTGGGGTCTGTTTTAGGGGCTTGTATGCAGGGTCTTGGAGTAGGTTGGTTAATTTGGTTTGGTAGTCAGATGTGTTCATAACCACCGTGGCGTTGCCCTTGTCTGCTGGTAGGATTATTATGCTGGTATCTTTTTCAGGTTAAGTAGTGCTGTCTGTTCCTCTTGGGTAAGTTGCTTTTGGGTGGCTTGCTGCTGCAGAGGATGTTGGTGATTTCGAGTCTGATTTTGTTAGCGTCATCGGGTTGATTTTGGTCAGGCTGGTTTCAACTCCGCATATAATGGTCTCAGTGGGGATGTATTTGGGAGTGACTGCAAAGTTGAATCCTTTGGAAAGGACATCGGTTTCAGCTTTGGTGAGGATCCTATCTGAGATGTTATGCACTGTTTGTTTCATGTGTTGCTGTGAGGGTGGAGGGGTTTGTTTCTGGCGTTCTTGTAGTCTTCGGAGTTTGTTGGTGTGCGTGTCTGTCTTGAGGGTGGTCTGTGTTTCGGCCCTCCAGACGGCAAGTTGTTTGGATTTGTCCCAAAGTGCCGGGTGCATCTTGTTGCTGAGTTTGAGGTGAAGTGTGAGGAGATCTTTGTTGATTTGATCTAGGAGGAATCTTTTTGTGTGAAGTTCATTTCTGATTAAGGCCAATTCTGTTCTTTTTAGGATGCGTTTGGTGGCTGCAGAGTTGGAGTGGAATTTCAATTGGAAGCATTTGGGGATTAAATTTTGATCGCGGCAGTTTCGTAGGAATGCGAGGTCACATAAAATGGAAGCTCTTTGGACTTCTAGTTTTTCATAGGTCCTGGTCAGATGGTGGATTTCCTCCCGTAGAGGTGCAATATTTGTTTTCTGAGGTTTTCACGGGTGTTTGTATATAGGTCTTTGGTTGTTCGGGTTTTCTCCCGTGTAAAATTGGAAGTGTCTTGGCGACGTTTCGACGAAGTCTCATTCGTCATCTTCAGGCTTCAGCTTCGTGCTTCTGGGAGCAATGTGTGAGCTTCTGGGAGCAACTCGTGAGCTTTGATGTCATATCCCTCTTCACCCAAGTGCCAATCAAAGAAGCCTTGACAGCTATCCAAAACAAATATAACCCCCCCAAGCACATACTAGATCTGACCAACCACTGCCTATCCAACACATACTTCATCTATAACGGACAAAAATACAAACAAATAGAAGGCGCACCCATGGGATCACCCCTCTCACCTGTCATTGCCAATCTCTACATGGAACACTTTGAAACCCAAGCACTAGAAAAATCTGATCACAAACCCAAACTCTGGCTCAGATACGTAGACGACACCTTCATAATCTGGCCACACGGGAAAGAAAAACTTGAAAACTTCCTCACACACCTCAATAGCCTACACCCCAAAATACAGTTCACCATGGAAACAGAAGTTAACAACCAACTTGCCTTCCTAGATGTCTTAGTCTACAAGAAACCCAATGGCTCCCTAGGACACACCATCTACCAGAAGAAAACACACACAAACCGCTATCTGCATGCACTCTCACACCACCACCCAGCACAGATCAACTCCGTAGCCAAGACACTCATCTCTAGAACAAAATGCTTAGCTGACTGACAACACCTAAAACCGAACTACACACTCTCACAAACGTACTAACATCCAATGGATTCCAGAGAAATAAAATTACCAAACTAATCCAAAAAGAACCCCCCACTAAAACCCAAGACAGAGAGCAAGAAAATGGCACAGCCCTCCTCCCATATATAAAAGGCACCACAGACAGAATCAGCAAGATCCTCCACAAACATAACATCAAGACAGCATTCTGCACAAACCAAAAATATCCACCATCCTAAGAAACCCCAAAGACAAAATTGAGTTAGAAAATCAAGGAGTATATGAAATCCCATGCACCGCCTGCCCCACCACATACATTGGACAAACCAACAGAAGAATAAGTGCACGATTGAAGAACACAAGAACTCATTCAAAAAGAGGAACCAACTTCTTCCTGGTCCAACACTTTAAAGTCACAGGACACGATATTGACTTTAAAAAGACCAGAACTATCGCCAAAACTGAACACTTTAACAACAGAATAATCAGAGAAGCCATCGAGATAGAAAACGCCCACACAGCATGAACAAACGAGATGATACCTCCGCCTACCAGCCATTTGGAAACCTGCCCTTATTGACAAACGTGTCCCTAACACGAGGAATGACACCAGACCCACACTCACGAGGTCCACACAGGATGTCACCACCACACATCCACCCAGAAAGCAGACCCAAACCCACACTGATCAGGAAGCACGACCAAGGACCAGAAGCCAGACCGCAGCTGCAACATTAGCCATTTCAAACCCTCCAATCCATACATGCAGCAGACTGACACCCACTACGAAGATGTAGCACCACCACAAAGCCAAACAACAGCTATGCAGCTCACCAGCTCAAATCCCCTGCAGCACAGATTAGACTGAGCACAACCAAGCCCCCACCAACACAGGACACACCCCAGCCAATCAGAGCACAGAAAACCCCATCCAATCAGAGCACAGCCAAGCTCCCACCCAATCAGTTCAAACCCCACTAGCAGTTAAAAGGAAGAAACAGCTGCGATCACACATTGCTCCCAGAAGCACGAAGCTGAAGCCTGAAGATGACGAATGAGACTTCGTCGAAACGTCGCCAAGACACTTCCAATTTTACACGGGAGAAAACCTGAACAACCAAAGACCTATATATATATATGTATATGTATATGTATATGTATATAAATTTATGTATATGTATATATATATATATGTATGTATGTATGTATGTATGTATATATGTATATATATATAGGTCTTTGGTTGTTCGGTTTTCTCCCGTAAAATTGGAAGTGTCGCTATCTTCTCTTTAAGTCTCATTCGTCATCTTCAGGCTTCAGCTTCGTGCTTCTGGGAGCAATGTGACTGCAGCTGTTTCTTCCTTTTAACTGCTAGTGGGGTTTGAACTGATTGGGTTTGAACTGATTGGGAGACTTCGTGAAACGTCGCCAAGACACTTCCAATTTTACATGGGAGAAACCTGAACAACCAAAGATAGATATATATATATATATATATATATATATATATATATATATATATATATATATATATATATATATATATATATATATATATCTTATATGTATATATGTATATATGTATATATGTATATATATATATATATATATTCTTCATGATACGTTGTTTTATTTATGACAATGTTTATATATACTGTTATGACAAAATGAAATTTAAAAAAAGATAATTATATTCCACTGTTGGAATGGCCTGGGAATAGCCCAGACCTTAATTCAATTGAAAATCTATGGAGCCAACTAAAGAAGCATGTTAGTCAGAAACGACCCAGCAATAAAACCCAGTTAATAGAAGCAATCCTTCAATCTTGGTTTCACATTATAACAGCTGCAGAACTAAAAGACTTGGTTCACTCCATGGGAAGACATTGTAAGGCTGTAATTCATGCTAAAGGTTACTCAACTAAGTATTAATTGATGTGATCATTTTTATATAGCTCATTTCTTCTATGGTGATAATTTTTGTATATCTCATTTTTTTCTATGTGTTTCACTTTTCTATACCATAACTGCTATTCTAATAGCAAATCCCTCATAAAAGTTATTGCATTACATTCTTGATTATCTTTCCATTGATATATAATTTTATGGTACTACTCAAAAAAAAAAAAAGTGCTGTTATTACTAGTTTTAGGGTGAGGTACACTTTTCCCAAAAGGTTTCCACAATTTTGGCCACTACTTCTCCAAAGCACCTGAGGGCAGGACAAGAAGTAATGGATGGAAACTAATCAAGGAAAGACGCAACCTAGAACTAAGGAGAAATTTCCTGATAATTAGAGCAATTAATCAGTGGAATGACTTGCCTGGAGAAGTTGTGGGTGCTCCAACATTATTCTTATTGTTATTCTGTATTTGATTTTGGATTGGAAAAGATGACCATCAGGAAACTCTATGAAAATGAAGGAGAAGAGCAGGCAGAGTCTGAGGGGTGGAATGAAACTACCCTGTTTCCTCCAAAATAAGACATCCCTGAAAATAAGCCTAATCAGGCTTTTGAGCCCATGGCAATAAGGCCAAGCACTTATTTCAGGGTTCAAAAAAATATAAGACAGGGTCATATTTTTGGGGAAACACAATAGTAATCAGCTAGAGTCATTATGTTTCCATAATGGTCTGTCCAACCCGCCTTGAATTCCATTGACTTTTATTCAGTGCCAATTTAGACCACGTTGACTAGATTTCTTGTGTAGAGGCGTGATCAATAAATAATCTTAATTGGAATCCAATATGCAATCTCAGTTCTTTGTGCCTGGCAGAAATTCATGAAATTCCATGAAACTGGGAAGTTGAATTTCAGTCATTCAAGAGGTTGCCTTGAAAGCATCTTTATCAGCTTTTAAGGTTTGACCTAGCATAACCCTTACAAGGAAGGAATCAGCTGTTCTAGAATGAGCCGCGATGGCAGCGGCAAACGGGCCACCGAAGTGGCAAATGAGCCGGGGCGAACAGGCCACAGTGGCGGGAGTAAATAGGTGGTGGCGAATGGGCAGCAGCGGTGGCAAGCAGGCTGCGGCAGCGGCGAACAAGTGGCAGCGGTGAATGGGTGTGGCGAACAGGCGGCGGCAGTGAATGGGTGGTGGCGAACAGGCAGCGGCGGTAAATGGCCCACAGCAAATGGGCCAGATGAATACTGGATGGATGCTGGGAGCCAGAGCCAGATTTTTTTTCTTATTTTCCTTCCCGTCCACCTTGTAGTCTGGAGCGTCTTATACTCTGAAAAATACGGTAGCTAACAAATGTAATATAACTAAAAATGGTGATCAAACTGAATTCAATTTAGGGCAATGTAAACATTTAAAGTAGTCTGTGGGTTGTAAATTTTTCAATCAAGTTTTAGGCAGCGGGTGATTGTTTTTCCAATATTTGCACTAACCGACTTAACTGACTGCTAACAATAAATGCTGACTCAAAAGCCTTTTTGAAAGACAATACGTAGGAAAGATATTTAATTGAATGGAAAAAATGGATTGAATATTTACAAAACAGATATCAGATTAAGACAATACCTTGTGATTGACCCGGGAAGCCGGGGGGGGGAGGGAGGAGGAGGGGGGTGGGGTTGTGAGGGAGGAGGGGGGAAAAGGGGGAAAAAATGATTTTGTTTTTTAAAACTTTTTCAATAAAAAAAAATAAAAAAAATAAATGCTGACTCAATTGTGTTGGTTTGATAAACTTTAGAAAATACCAGTACTAAATCAACCTTAGCATTTGTCCAGGCAATTGTCCAGTTTCTTTATTCGGTTTTAGCAGTGGTGAAATCCATTTTTTTTACTACCAGTTCTGTGGGCGTGGCTGGGTGGGTGTAGTGTGGCTTGGTGGGCGTAGCTTGGTGGGCATGGCAGGAGAAGGGTACTGCAAAATCCCCATTCCCTCCCCACTCCTGGAGGAAGGATATTGCAAAATCTACATTCCCACCCCATTCTGGGGCCAGCCAGAGGTGGTATTTGCTGGTTCTCTGAACTGCTCAAAATTTCCACTACCAGAACCTGCTGGATTTCACCCCTGGGTTTTAGCCAAAAATACTGACCAACTGGTTATTATACCCAAAAATGATAATACCTACAATCTGTTTACATCACCAGTGTTTCCCAATCCTGGCAATTTTAAAATGTGTGGACTTCAACTCCCAGAATTCCCTAGCTGACGTTCTCCATGATGAACTGGGGAATTCTGGAAGTTGAAGTCCACACATCTTAAAATTGCCAGGATTGGGAAACACTAGCATACAATATATAGCAGTATAACACAGTGAGGAAAAATATTGTATGTAGAATTTTCTTTTGTCGTATTTCTGATGATTTGCTGAAATATTCCGCACTGCAAAGAGTGCCAGTCAGTTTCCTCCAGATTTCAATCCTTTACTTAGTGTTTTTCAAGGGAATTCATTAGATTTAATAGTTTAAAGTTGTATCCGATATTGTTGAAATGACCTCACTCTTCAGTAGAGCTGATTCACGCTCACTTCAAATATTGTTAGCGGTCCAAATTGATATGATCTGTATGTTTTAGGAAGGACTGATTGAGCTTATCTATTTTGGAACCAGAGCGAGAGTAACCCCCTCCCCAATTCCTCGTGCAACGTACAGTCAGAAGTGATAGGATTGCCATCTATAATTAAATCTATAATATCTTCCATCCTGCAAGTTATTGAACAAAGTTATCCTCAGGATTAAGAACCCAATGGTCAAGAAATAGCCTGTTCTGCTGCATGTGTAGTCATGGGATGACCCACTCTATGACCAGCACAACTTACAACCATAATTACAGGCTTAATTACAGTCAAAAGTCAAGAACTATCTCTATTGTTTTTTTTAATCTCAATTAAAAATTTGTCATAAGCCACCCAGAATCCTTTTAAATCGGGTGATCATATAAATGGAAGAAATTGTTAAATAAATAGAGGACTTTCACACACACACCCCTCCCTACCATAGTTCTGCCCTCTTCTAATCTGGAATTATAATCCCTGAAAACAGTTTGACCCATCCGTCAGCATGAAGGAAAGGTGAAATTGAATTCGGAACACAATCATAATAATAAAAAAAGCATTGTAATAACATTGTAATAACGATCCATGTTTATAAGAGCTTCGACGGAAGGCTATTTCCCCCAAATTTGCCTCAGTGGAAACTTCTGCTTTTTCCCCCCATTATTTTTGCCCACATAGAATCCTGGTTCTTAAAGAACCATTTTCCTTTATGAATTCATTGTTGTGTTGGAAGACATATCCATCTGGTTCAGTTCCAAGCTGGGAGGAAGACACTGGAAACATGGAGGCTGATTGGAAAGATGGTTTAATGATGAAGCAGAACCATCAAGCATATGGTCCTGGTGCAGCTGACCTCATGGGGTTGAGAGTGAGTGTTATTTATACCCTCTCTTGGGCTTTGAACTTGGGCTTCCTGTTCCTGTGGCAAGGGCAGATATTCTATTGGCTGCTGTACGGGTCATGTTCAAATCCTAGGAGTTTGTCTGAGATAAGTTTGGTTGAACTGTGCTGGATGATGTAATATCCCCAGATGCCATGTGGTGAGCTAGATAATTCTATTATGTCCTGGAGGGTCATGTCTTCATCCCATCACCCTGGAGCTGAGATCTTTTGTTTTGTAGATAGGCTGGCCCCGTCTTAATGTGCACCAAATATCTGCTGGGGGCAGGAAGCTTCCTTTGGGCTTTGCACTTGAGCTCCCTGTTCCTGTGCAAGAACACACATTCTTTTGGCTGTTGTCAGACTCCCATGGGGCCATGTACAAATCCTAAGAATTTGTCTGAGCTAAGTTTGGTTGAAGTTTGCTGGGTGAAGAGGCTTGTGTTCTGAAAGGCAATTCCTATTATGGCTTAATGGCTTTGTCTTGGTTTGGATCTTGAGGGAGGGCTATTTGCTTATGAATAGAGCTACCTAGATACTTGGCTTCTTTCAATAAACTCTTCATCTTTTAAGTGCTGACATCTCCTGAGGACCATTAAGAAAGGTGGGGGCTTCTGGCTTTCTGTCTGGAAAAACATGTTTCTCTTTTGGGGAAAAAGAATAGTCTGCCTTTTTAAAAAAAATATTTCCTAAAATATTTAATTTTTCTAGGAGAGGAGTAGGTGCTAACTTTTAGAATAGAATAGAATAGAATAGAATAGAATAGAATAGAATAGAATAGAATAGAATAGATTTTTTATTGGCCAAGTGTGATTGGACACACAAGGAATTTGTCTTGGTGCATATGCTCTCAGTGTACATAAAAGAAAAGATACGTTCATCAAGGTACAACGTTTACAACACAATTGATGGTCAATATATCAATATAAATCATAAGGATTGCCAGCAACAAGTTATACTCACACAGCCATAAATGGAAAGAGATTGGTGATGGGAACTATGAGAAGATTAATAGTAGTGCAGATTCAGTAAATAGTCTGACAGTGTTGAGGGAATTATTTGTTTAGCAGAGTGATGGCCTTCGGGAAAAAACTGTTCTTGTGTCTAGTTGTTCTGGTGTGCAGTGCTGTATAGCATCGTTTTGAGGGTAGGAGTTGAAACAGTTTATGTCCAGGATGCGAGGGGTCTGTAAATATTTTCACGGCCCTCTTCTTGATTCGGGCAGTATACAGGTCCTCAATGGAAGGCAGGTTGGTAGTAATTATTTTTTCCGCAGTTCTAATTATCCTCTGAAGTCTGTGTCTGTCTTGTTGGGTTGCAGAACCGAACCAGACAGTTATAGAGGTGCAAATGACAGACTCAATAATTCCTCTGTAGAACTGAATCAGCAGCTCCTTCGGCAGTTTGAGCTTACTGAGTTGACGCAGAAAGAACATTCTTTGCTGTCCTTTTTTAATGATGTTTTTGATGTTAGCTGTCCATTTTAGATCTTGCGATATGATTTCTACAATAATTTTCTGCAATTGTCATTATGATTCAAATCGCAGAAATGGAAGGGCCCCTGCAGGCCTTGAGTTCAGCCTCTCAGAAAACAAACAAACAAATGTAAACTATTCTAGACAGGTGGCATTTTAGCCTCTGTTCGAACACCAGTTGACTGGGGAATTCTGGGCATTGAACTCCAGGCCTCTAAAAGTTGCCATGATTGAGAAAACTTCGCTCTAAACTTTGTTCCACCCACGGCTTCTAGTAATTCTGGTCCAGCGTGCTGCTTCTCTGTTATAGTAGCTTGTTTCCCACATCATAACAATTTCTCAAACAGGCTAAAAATATTCAGTTTACCTCATAATCACCTAGAAGCATAAACTGACATACCACCCTTCAGATTTTCAGGCAGGAACAAAAATTAAATCTGGGCTCCAAACCTGGAAAAGTGTCTTTTCGTTAGATGCTAACCTTTGGTTTAGATTTGGCACTGAGGAACCACAAAAAGAGTGTGAGTTGGTCTAAATGAGCCAACCTGGCAGGGAGGCGGCTCAAAATATTTGCACTTCAGTTCCCAGAAATGCTCACTGGTAGCCATGCTGGCTAGAATTCTGGCATTCAGACCAGGGGTGAAATTCACTTACCTTCCCTACTGGTTCGCAATTTTTTTTAAAATTTGCATTTATATCCCACCCTTCTCCGAAGACTCAGGGCGGCTATGTTAGCAATAGTCTTCATCCTATTTGTATATTTATATACAAAGTCAACTTATTGCCCCAACAATCTGGGTCCTCATTTTACCTACCTTATAAAGGATGGAAGGCTGAGTCAACCTTGGGCCTGGTGGGACTAGAACCTGCAGTAATTGCAGGCAGCTGCTGTTAATAACAGACTGCATTAGCAGTCTGAGCCACAGAGGCCCCTCTGTGCATGCGCTGTCCTCTGCGCTTGTGCTAAGCCTACTGTGCATGTGCAGAGGCTGAAAATCATTGAAAAAACGGGATGTCATGACGTCCATGCGAGTGGGCAGGTCTTCGCGCAGTTGGCCCTACCATATCACACAATCCGGATAGAACCGGCTGAATTTCACCCCTGATTCAGACAAATGGACCATCAAAAAGCATATAGACATAAACAACATCTACCTATCATTCAAAACAGGCCATACGAACGGGAAACAAAAAGACCCAAATACCTCCTCACCATCAATCAACACCCAGATGAGCAGAGATTGGTAAAATTCTCTCATCTTGTAAGACAGATGTCCCAGTCTTACCCTGTAGTAAGATGGGAGGCCAATATAGTTGATAGATGGTAGATAGACAGCTAGATAAATACTGGGAGCTACAATTCACTCTTGTGGTGGGAACCCAAATTGAAAGACATTTACCTAGATTATTTTTTTCCTAATGCTATATTATCATATCTAAGCAACGTGGCTTTTCATAAAATGACAGTGTTGGCAGAGAGCCATTCAGGCCATCAAATCCATCTGTATGCTTAATGCAAAAATCCACATGACAACCCAGCTTCTCTTTGGATCCATAGCAAGAAAGGCCCTGACTGTCTCAGCCATTGTCTTCACTTGTGATCCACTTGTGTTTTTTTTAATAACATTCTTCTCAGCTAGTAATTAAATGGGCCTATAATCCCATGGCTGGGACATTGTGCTGTATAATAACAATGTCTGCATTCTGGGATTAAGATGACTTTTGACTTGGCTAGCTTTCTTAATCTTTCTAGAGAGGGACCGACTGTTCGAGAGTAGAGCAAGTGTTTCTCCACGCAGAAAAGCCCACTCTACAGCTGAAGATATGAAGTACAGGTAGTCCTTGACTTACAACTACAACTGAGCCCAAAAGTTCTGCTGCTAAGCAAGACAGTTGTACAATGCGTTTGCCCCATTTTATGCCCTTTCTTGTCACAAGTGCTAAGTGAATCACAACAGTTCTTAACAACATGGCTGTTAAGTGACTCCGGCTACCCCATTGATTTTGCTTGTCAGAGGGTCATACAAGGTGATCACATGACCCCAGGATGCTGCAACTGTCATAAATGCATGCCAGTTGCCAAGCATCTGAATTTTGATCAGGTGACTATGGGGATGTTGCAACGGTCGTAAGCATGAAAAACAGTCATAAGCAGGGGTGGAATTCAACCGGTTCGAACAAGTTTGGGCAAACTGGTAGCACCGACAATCAGCTGAGAGCAAACTGGTTCACTCCGGCGAACCCCTCAGCTGTTTTACACACTGGTGCTGCAGTAGAAGGTAAGTTTTAGTGCTGCTTTCAAAAACACTGTGTGCGCGTGGCGTGCATGTTTGGCATGCGTGCTCTCAGCGAACCGGTTGTTACACCGGTTGAATCTCACCATTGATCATAAGTCATTTTTTTCAGTGTGTTGCAACTTTGAACTTTGAACCAAATTTGGACACTTGGGAACTGACTCACACTTATAATGGTGGCTCATATTTATGATGGTGCCTTATATTTATATTACATTATAATCATTATACTATATTACATGTCATATTATAACTGACTCATATTTATATTTGGTGGCATTTCAATTTAGCAAATATCCAAACAACCTTACATAGCATGCAAAGAATCATCTTAGGGTGGAATTGTGGCACCACAACCTTTTTTTTTTTAACTAATCTTACAACAACTATTAGGCTTGAAAGCCATCTTTTTCATTGGATCTTCAGGCCTGCCATATTTCCTACTGTGGGGGGATTGTATGGAGCAGGGGTAATATATAGCCATAATAACATTCCTTTCTCAGAAAGTCAAGGACATCTTGCCCTGCACCTGGACGGATGAAACTGGGATGGAATCTCCAGTTGGGAGAGTGTTTGGATTGGACCATGTGATGGACATGTGGGTGTTGGGCAAGTTGTTTCTTTTGGGTGGGGAAAACCTGGAAGCTTTCAGATTCAGGTTTTCCCAGATATGACATCTCTAATAAAATGGAACTTTGAGGAACTTCAAGCCTCGGAGTCTTCTTTCGTTGGGTGTGTTACTTGGAACCCTGACAACAACACAAAGACAGATTTAATCAGTATCATTTGTTGGTACAGTCAACACAATGGTTACTCAAGCTGTAGTTTCATGTCCCTTTTTATAAAAGTGGTCTCCAACACTTTGTCTAATTTAGAATTCATAGCTTCTTACATGCCATATGGTATGTACATCTCAGGTTTGCCTACAACAGGTGCAATGATTATCTGCATCATGGTTCTGAGACATGTTCAGTAATTTTTCCATGTCATTTAAACATGAAGTTGTACTGTTCCACTACTTGATCCATCTGATGCTGAGAATGAGTACCGATATTCATAATGTGGTTAGGCAGGGAATGGTGCAGTGGCGTAGAGGTGGAGCTCTCGCCTCACAATTAGGGGGCTGTGAGTTCAATCCTAGGTAGGAACAGATATTTCCCTCTCTGGGCACAATGAGAATATATCTGCTGAGCAAAATTTTGCATTGGCGACAGGAAGGGCATTCGGCCATTAAACACTCTGCTAGCTCCATTCAGTTGGCCAGACTCCGCCCTGCAAAGGTCTTCTTCTGCGCATGCGCGTTATGGCGGCGTTTTGAAACTCATGGAGACGGCGGTGGGAAAGTCCTTGGGCCGTGATGCCGTTTAGCCGCTTGCCTAGCTGCCTGCACGCCGGTCCCGTATTTACGATCATCTCGGCCGCCGAGAGTGAGGTCCCGGGGCCTCATTGAACTCTCGGCTGCCGAGTACGGAGCCGGAGAGGTTTTGGAGCAGCGAATGGCGGCCATGTTGGGGGTTTTAAGAAGGCGTCCGGCATGATTCAGCTGATTTTCCGGCCGTTCGGGCGTGGAAGGATATCAACGAAGGGCTTTCCGAACACCGGCGGAGGGCATTGAAGGTGGTATGCTGGATACGGGTGTTTGGATTGCTGCTAATTGTGCTTGCTGGGATGGAACCTGGAGGGGTAAGAACTTGGAGGGGTATGAACATCGCCCCCCCCCCTTCTTCCTCCCTGCTTGGACTGGAACATCGCGTCTCCCCCATTGCTGACTTTTGCCTCGGCTTGTCAAAATGGGGGGGTAGGAACATCGCCCCCCCTCCCTGCCTGGACTGGGACATCGCGCTTCCCCCACGGAGGGTTGGTCTGCCGGGTTAGTGGGGGGGCAGGCGGCATGGGGGCACGGAGTCGTTTCAAATAAGGATGCGTAACCGGGAATTCGAGGGAGACCTTTTCAGCTGTGGTCCCACGGACTCCTACGGACTAGGACCCACATGGTTATCCATCTAAGGGTGGGTCCCGGCGATTTTCTTTTTGGATACGACGATAACATCTCCGACGGCTAAGGATGGACACGTTTCCGCATTGTATGGACAACTTCTATGAGATATTCATTTGCCGAACTACTACGACTGCGAGGTTCCCCGCCTGCAGGAATGGCCTCAAGCTATCGAGGGCTTATTAACGAAGGGTCTTGGGACCCAGAGAGGTGGCATCTGACCAAGAAGAATTTGTGGGGTTTTTAAATAGTTTTTAAATAAGGGTTTTTAAGGGGAGGGATTTGTGGTGGGGGAAGACCCGTCAGGGAGGGATCCAGCCCTGTGCTAGTTCGCGACATCACGCCATCTTGTCTGAAGGCAGGGGAGGCGTTCCAGGTTTAGAGGGCTGTTCGATCTGTACGGTAAGTGGAGAGGCAGATATGGCGGGGAGGGGCCATATCGAGTTGTGGGAGCACGTGTTCGATGTTTGAGAGCGATCACGTGCTCCGCCTCAGTCCCTACCTGCCTCGGGTGGCCATGATCCTCAGAGCTTGGATCTTCGGCTGATGTTATGTAATGCCGGTCCGTGGTTAATAAGGCTCCCCTGATTTGCGATCTCATTCAGGAGGGTCCGCGGACCTTATGGGCATTACGGAGACCTGGTTGGGCCCTGAGGGGGTCCCCTTGTTGAGATGTGCCTCCAGGCTTCCGAGCATTTCATCAGCCGAGGTCCAAGGTAGGGGTGGGGGTGGCGGTTGTTATTAAGGAAGATCTAGAGCCGAGGAGACCACTGTTCCTCAGATTGCCGGCTGCGAATCCCTCTGTGCGTTGGGGCTATAGGAATCAGTTGGGCTTGGTGATCGCGTACCTGGCTCCTTGCTGCGTGACCACAGCCCTGCCCGAGCTGTTGGAGGTACTGGCTGCTGTGGCGGTTGAGACCCCAGACTTATAGTCATGGGGATTTCAACTGCCATCAGTTGGCTTGTCATCGACGGCAGCTCGGGAGTTCAAACTTCCATGACGGCCTTGGACCTGATTCGAGTAAATGATGGCCCTACGCACACGGGGGCAGGCATGCTGGATCTGATTTATATCTCTGCACAGTGGTTAAATGATCTGGTATTAGATGATTTAGTAACAGAACCAATGTCATGGTCGGATCATTTTCTCCTTCGCCTAGACTTCGAACCGCCATTCACCACCGCAGGGAGACGGAACCTATACGGTGGTTCCGTCCCAGGCGCCTGATGGACCCTGAGAGGTTCCAGATGGAGCTTGGGCCATTCCCTGAGGATCTGGCCCACGGCACGACTGAGGAACTGGTCGTGGCCTGGGAGCGGGCGCGGCGGGGCCCTGGACCGTGTCGCGCCTTTGCGGCCTCTGACCCGGCGAGATCTCGTCCGGCCCCTTGGTTCTCCGAGGCTGAGGGAGATGAAACGCCGGAGAAGACGCCTAGAGAGCACCTGGAGGTCCAGTCGCTCGAAGTTGATCGGACACTAGTTAGGACCTATTCTAGGACCTACCTAGTGGCAATGAGGGAAGCGAGGCGCCCACGCCCACCCTCATTGCGCCGGCAGATAACCGCCCGGCCGCCCTGTTTGGTGACCCGCGCTCTCCTACATCAGGAGGTGCGGGATGACCCTTTGCAGGGACGAGCCGAGGAGTTTAGTGGTTATCTATACGATAAAATCGCTCAGCTGAGGGACGGTCTGGACCGAATTTGGGATGATCCAAGCGAGGGAGAGGAGGCACGTCTTGTTGAGCACATTTGGGATGAGTTTGACCCTGTGGCTCCCGAGGACGTGGACAGGTTGTTGGGGAGGCTTCACGGCACGACATGTTTACTGGACCCGTGCCCTTCCTGGCTGGTACTGGCCACTCAGGCGGTGACACGAGGCTGGCTCGAGGATTATCAACGCTTCTTTGTTGGACGGGGTTTTCCCTGCCGCCTTGAAAGAGGCGGTGGTGAGACCCCTCCTTAAGAAGCCCTCTTTGGACCCAGCTATTTTGGGTAATTATCGTCCAGTCTCCAACCTTCGCTTTGTTGCGAAGGTTGTAGAGAGTGCCGTGGGACGACAGCTGCCCCAACACCTGGATGAAGATGTCTATCTAGACCCGTTCCAGTCCGGCTTCCGACCCGGATACAGCACGGAGACAGCTTTGGTCGCATTGGTGGATGATCTCTGGAGGGCCAGGGACAGGGGATATTCCTCTGCCCTGGTCCTATTAGACCTCTCAGCGGCATTCGATACCATCGATCATGGTATCCTGCTGCGCCGGTTGGGGGGATTGGGAGTGGGAGGCACCGTATATCGGTGGTTCTCCTCCTATCTCTCTGACCGTCGCAGACGGTGTTGACAGGGGGCAGAGGTCGACCGCGAGGGGCCTCACTTGTGGGGTCCCACAGGGTCGATTCTCTCGCCCTGCTGTTCAACATCTACATGAAACCGTTGGGTGAGATCATCAGTGGTTTCGGGGTGAGATACCAGCAGTACGCTGATGACACCCAGCTGTACTTTTCCACCCCGGACCACCCCAATGAAGTTGTTGAAGTGCTGTCCCGGTGTTTGGAAGCTGTACGGGTCTGGATGGGGAGAAACAGGCTCAAGCTTAATCCCTCCAAGACGGAGTGGCTGTGGATGCCGGCACCCCGATTCAGTCAGCTGCAGCCGCGGCTGGCTGTTGGAGGCGAGTTACTGGCCCCAAAGGATAGGGTGCGCAACTTGGGTGTCCTCCTGGATGATCGGCTGTCGGTTGAAGGACATTTGACGGCCGCCTCCAGGAGGGCCTTCCACCAGGTTCGCCTGGTTCGGCAGTTGCGCCCCTTCCTTGATCGGGATGCCTTATGCACAGTCACTCATGCGCTCGTTACCTCTCGCTTGGATTACTGTAATGCTCTCTACATGGGGCTCCCCTTGAAGTGCACTCGGAGGCTTCAGTTAGTCCAGAATGCAGCTGCGCGGGTTATAGAGGGAGCTACACGTAGCTCCCATGTAACACCGCTCCTGCGCAGACTGCACTGGCTGCCTGTGGCCTTCCGGGTGCACTTTAAGGTGTTGGTTATGACCTTTAAATCGCTCCATGGCTTAGGACCTGGGTACTTACGGGACCGCCTGCTGTTACCACACGCCTCCCACCGACCCGTACGCCCCCATAGAGAGGGACTTCTCAGGGTGCCGTCCGCCAAACAATGTCGGCTGGCGGCCCCCAGGGGAAGGGCCTTCTCTGTGGGGGCTCCCACACTCTGGAACGAGCTTCCCCCGGGTTTACGCCAAATACCTGACCTTCGGACATTTCGTCGCGAACTCAAGACTCATCTTTTTATCCGCGCGGGGCTGGCTTAAATTGGGATTTTAATGTTGAATTTTATTAATTTTAAACGGGGTTTTTTAATGTGGCAAATTTTAATTATTGGGCTAATTTAAATAAGTCTTTAAATCATATTTTAAACTTGTATATTGTATGTTCGGTTTTATTATGCCTGTACACCGCCCTGAGTCCTTCGGGAGAAGGGCGGTATAAAAATCAAATAAAATAAATAAAATAAATAAATAAATAAATAAGATGATGATGATGATTCATAATGTGGTTCAACAGATTTTCCGCTAGCCATAGCTGACTTTAGGGGGCTCATGTTTCTAGGCCATTAAGCCAGCATTAGTCATTAGCTCTCTGAAAGCCATTGAAACCACTTGGGGTTTTTCTGCACCCTCACCTGAAACAGAGTATGTGTGTAGGTGGGTGGGTGTGGGTCAGTGGTGGGTTTCTACCGGTTCACCCCGGTTCGGGAGAACTGGTAGTGGCGGCGGTGGGAGATGCTCTGCTGTGGGAGAAGCGCCGCACGCATGCGAAGCAAACATAACACATGAGCATGCTTGCAGTTCTGAACCGGTAGCGAAGATAAGTGGAACCCACTACCGGTGCGGGTATGTGTGTAACCACACCCATTTGCACTAGAACAGGGGTCTCCAACCTTGACAACTTTAAGACTTTAAAGCTTTTAAGCTTTGCTGGCTGAGGAATTCTGGGAGTTGAAGTCCACAAGTCTTAAAGTTGCCAAGGTTGGAGACCCCTGCACTAGAGAGAGAGCTAACAATCGACCTTCAGAGTGGTAACAACCAGATGACTGCTAAGGAATATAATCCTTCCATCCCCTCCTATTCAGCCAGAACTGAAGAAGCTTCTTGTTGTGACTCGTCCTCCCTCCTCTCCTCAGCCAAGCCCCTCCCGTCTCCAATCGGGTCTTTTATCAGACTCCGAGTCTGATAATGAAGATGAACGGCCTGTCATGGCTCCAGCCCCCGGCCCTAGCCCCATGCCCGGAGAGGATGCCAGGAGTGAACAAACAAGCCCGATAAACCTCACTCATACGGCGTGTGTTCCTTTGGCTCAGCCGTCAGAGGATGCCAGCCAGGTGCTGGAATTACTGACAGCAGATCCAGCTGAAGACAATTCAGAGTAGGAGGACCCTCACTTCCGGAGATCTGAGAGGCAACACCAGCAGAAGGAGGGGTGGGGCAGGCCTGGATAAATGCTGAGTCATGGAGCCACACCCCACAGCCTATATAAAGGACCTGCTTCTGGCATTCCAACCTTGAGTCAAGCAAAGTCTTATTGAGTTTGCTGATACCGGACCCTATCACTGAAGTCACAACTTGGACTCCTGCCTGCCCTGATAAACCTCAAAGGGACTTGGCAAGCTGCAGAGGCTTTGTTGCCAAGTTTGCCACGGACTTCCTTGACTTGTTCGTCGGAGTGGGGGGTGGGACACGACACTTCTTGGATGAAAAGTGAAATGTCTTCAAGGAAAAAAAAGAAACCCAAGAAAGTCCAGTTACCTTTTGAAAAGCACCTTTGGACCTGACTACATTTCCACTACTTTGACGTGTCTGCCCAGAAGAACCCAGTCTCCACTCCAGCCAGCCAGCCAGCCTCAAAGCGGAAGGCGAAAACAGATCCTTCCTTCTTCAGCTATTTCTTCTGCTGTACTGGAACATTTCTTGGCTCCTGTGAGACACAACCCATCAGCCGAGCCAAAATAACTGATCTGCTAATCTATTTCAGAAAAAAAAAATAGTAGAGAGGAAAGGTAGATTTTTTTGCCAAGTAGTACCTTTTGTAATGTATATAAAAACATCCATCATGTTCTTGTTCCAAGCAAATTGCACCAAGAAGTAACCGAAATACGCAGGCTGACCACAGGCATAAACACACACACACACACACACACACACACACACACAAAACCTTTAATGCCTTTCTTGTAAATAATGCAAACCAAACAGCTGCAAGTAAAGTTCTGTGTGTTCCTAGCATCAATCAGTGTCCCTAATAGCTTTCCTTTACACTTGTGATTTCCTTTTCATTGATTGCTTAAATTATGTGCCATCACACTCGTGTCCATGCTGAGTGATAGACCTTTTCCAGGCTGATCCTTTTCATTTGAATTTTTGAATAAAGTCTTTTTCACTGGCCATTGTTTTGACCACTCTAACTTCCTTCTTACACGGGAACATTTTACTTTCTGGTTAAAACATGCACTTCTGGCTTTCTTGAAACATTCTTGAGCTAAGAATGCTTTTTTCTCCCAAATATAACAGAACAAAGTTGGAAGGGACCTTGGAGGTCTTCTAGTCCAACCCCCTGCTCAAGCAGGAGATCCTATACCATTCCGGACAAACAGTTGTCCAATCTCTTCTTAAAAACTCCTGTTGTGTCTGCGCCCCCCCCCCCCGAGCCAGGCCCCCTGCCAGAAAGTGACTCGGAAAGTGAGGGGGAAGGGCCATCAGGACTTGCCTCTGGACCACCAGCTTCCCTGGCTCAGCTCCAGGAGCCAGAGGCAGGCCAGGTGGAGGAGATAACAAGGCCTCTGTCCCTGACTCTTCCCCCCCCCCAGGCCACACCTCCAGACCCGGCTGATGGCAATCAAGCCTGGCTGGACCCTAGGTTTCATAGGCAGGAGAGGCGGGAACAACAGAAGTGGAGGGGGCAGGCCTAGGAAGTGCTGAGTCATGGAGCCACACCCCACAGGATATAAAAACAGCAAGGGCTGCTATACCACTTCGTAGTGAGCAAATCAACTGCTTAGAGGGAGAATTAGAGCTGAAGTCCTGTTTGTTCCTGGTTTCCTGGCTGACTCATCGGTATCAAGAGAGATAACAGAGACACTTGGCAGATGCTCGCTAATTTGCTGCCAGAGCTGATAGTTGCCAGCTAATTAAGTCATTGCTCATGTCTCCCAGACTGCGGAGGGGACAGAACACCTCCAGTGATGGGGCACCTGCAACTTCTGGAGGCAAGTCATTCCCTTGATTAATTCTTCCAACTGTCAGGAAATTTCTCTTGATTTCTAGGTTGGTTCTCTCTTTGATTAGTTTCCATCCATTGCTTCCTGTCCTGCCTTCAAGTTCTCTGAAGAACAGGTTGACCCCAGCACTTCAAATATTTGAACACTGCTATCATGTCTCCCCTAGTCCTTCTTTTCATTAGACTAGACATAACACAATTCTTGCAACTGTTCTTCATATCCATACAATCATTTGTGTTGCACTTTTCTGCAATCTTTCCAGAGTCTCTACATTTTTTTTAATAATATGGTGACCAAAATTGGATACTGTATTCAAAGTGTGGTCTTACTAAGGCTTTATAAAGTGATACTTTATAACAGAGGTAAAATCTACTTACCTCCCTTACCAGTTTGGAGTTACATGTGCCGCGCATATGCAAAAACCTTCTGCGCATGCACAGAGGGTACAAAACACATTACTTCCTGGTTAAAACCAGGAAGTAATGACAGCTGGGCGGGTGGGTGGAGCCTTGCACCAAGATTGGTACCGGTTCTCCGAACTACCAGCTCAGATCGCTACCGGATCACACTAGCCTGTCTGAACTGGGAGCATTTCACCCCTGCTTTGTAACCATACAGTATATAAACAGGAAGTGTTTGGGGTACTACATCATTCCCAGGAATGGTGCAATAATTACAATGCTAACAAGGAACTGCTGCTTGCCACTGGTTTGACTTGGTGCCCAGACACCTTTTGACCCTATTTTGCTGGCCTTTCCCCCACCTTTTGCTAATGAACCCAATTAATGGCTGTATCTGTAGACAGGTTACACCCTGCTGCCCTTAAGTGACTCTCTTCTTTGACAATTTTATACAATCTGGCCATAGATTTTGTGAGACCCCAAATGAAGAATGACAGGCTTAGTGACTTTTCCAAGCTGAGCTCATGGTTGTTTTCACGTCGATAGACAGAATCTTGCCAGACTGAAGACTCTACTAGCTGCATCTGCAATATAACCTGGGAATTATTAGGGAAGGGTTTTTCTTCATCGTCTTTCTCTCCCAGACAACCTCCAGACTGAGTTGCTTCTTTATTGTGGCCCACCAGCTGCCAGTGGAGTTGGCGGCAGATTCAGACAATGAGGAGGTTGGGGAAGAACTTGGGCCAGTTCTGGAGCCTGGGGAAGCCTCTGATGGATGCCCAGCATCAGGCACAGAGATAGAACCAGGGCTTTCCAGCATTTCTCAGCCAGAGAGGCAGCTGCCTTTGGAGTCAGAGATGAGTGAGCAGGAAAAGGAACAGCTGGAGCATGTTGCAGACGCGCGTATGTGCAGAGCAGATAGGAGAGGTGAACAACGCAGGACAATGAGCTGTCTCAGGAAGCAAAATGAACATAGATGCTGACTGGCTCCTCCCTAGCTGGGGAATAAATAGGAGGAAAAGGGAATGGTTTGGTTGTCGCAGGCAACTGTTCGCGCTTGTGTGTTTTGTGTGACAAAGATTGCCTTGCCAGAACTGAGGTTTATCAATTTCTCTGTCTGAACTGGCTTACATTAATTTGCAGCCTCCAGGCTGGGAGCTCACAGCCTTGCATTTATCATAATGAGCTGATAAGGACTATTGTTTCAGTTAACTTCTTGCAGGACTCTTGCCTGGACTTTCTGTTGGTGAATGCAGTTAATTCCCAATGGGTAAATAAAGAGGTGTTTTTGTTTTGTTTTTTGCAGAGAGTCTGTTTCTTGCTTCTGTGAAGACCAGGTCATCTTCTATTCCTCTGGAATGCACTTCCTCTGTCCTAGCAATCCACTTCTTAAAGTTAGTCCTCGACTTGCGACCATAACAGAGTGTGCCCATTATGGTCATAAGTCACGATGGTAGGAAAGTGGGTCATCACGTGACCAATCTAATTTACAATCTTTCTTTCGCAGCAGGCATTAAGCCATTGTTCCCTATGGAGCACTGGTTTTTCCTAAAACCAGAAGTACGTAGGAGTTTTCAGCAAAAAGTTTGTAAATCACAGCAATGTGATTCCGGACAGGGGTGGGATTCAGCCAGTTTGGAGCAGTTCAGCTGAACCAGATGCTAATTTTACATCTGGTTCACCGAACCGGTAGTGTTGTGCATCGTCCTCCCTCCTCTCCTCAGCCGGGACCCTCCTGTCTCGTCCCGGGTCTGCTATCTGAGTCTGATAATGAAGATGAACAGCCTGTCATGCCTCCAGCCCCCGGCCCTGGCCCCATGCCTGGACAGGATGTCAGGAATGAACAAACAAACCTCACTGATCCGGGACACTGCAAACGGCCATAAATGCAGACCAGTTGCCAAACAGCCAAAACGCAGTAACGTGATTGTGGATAGGTGGCCTTTGGAACTTTGGACCTGAATCATAAGTACTTTTGGAGGTGGGAGCTGCTATAACTTAGAAAAGTTATTAACCCTAACCCTCAATTTATGATTGGTTGTTTAATAACCTTTCAAAGTTATGACAGCTCCGACCTCCAAAAGTACTTATGATCCAGGTCCGAAGTTCCAAACGCCACCTGTCCAGAATCATGTTACTGCGTTTTGAATGCTTAAAATTGGTCATAAGTTGTTGAGGACTACTTGTGTCACATTCCATCACAGTTACTGCTTTATACAATGTCAAATATCTCATCACTCAATGTCCAAAGGTGCTTTTTTTCAGGAGGCAACTAGGCTTTCTTGTTGTTTTTTTTCTTTCGAAGACATTTCACTCCTCATCCAAGAAGCTTCTTCAGCTCTGACAGGACGGTGGGGAATGGAAGGGTTTATATTCCTTGTAGACAGCTGGTCAATTGCAAAATCCTTCCTGTAAAAGACTACTTTGCCTTCAATCGCAATAATACAAGAGCAAACAATAGATTCAAACTTAATGTCAACCACTTCAAACTTGATTGCAGAAAATATGACTTCTGTAACAGAGTTGTTAATGCTTGGAACTCATTACCTGACTCTACAGTCTTTTTTTTTTTTGTTTACATTTATATCCCGCCCTTCTCCGAAGACTCAGGGCGGCTTACAGTGTATAAGGCAATAGTCTCATTCTATTTGTATATTTTTTACAAAGTCAACTTATTGCCCCCCCTCAACAATCTGGGTCCTCATTTTACCTACCTTATAAAGGATGGAAGGCTGAGTCAGTCTCTACTCAAAATCCCAAAATCTTCAACCAAAAACTGTCTATCATTGACCTCACCCCATTCCTAAGAGGACTATAAGGGGCGTGCATAAGAGCACAAAAGTGCCTACCGTTCCTGTCCTATTGTTCCCTTCATTATATCAAATTAACATAGCCTTTGCATACTTTTACATATATATATATATATATATATATATATATATATATATATATATATTTCATTCATGATGTGTTGTTTTTTATCTGTGACAATGTTTGTGTATACTGTTGTGACAAAATAAAATAAAATAAAAATTGCATCCTTTTAGAGGGTCATTGAAGCACTTGGAGGTTAATCTGTGTCCTCGGGGTCACCTGAGTAGTGCAAATGGTTCCTGTAGTCTGCATTTTTTTCCCTCTGGAAATCCATTCCTAATCCCACATCATTCCAAGGGTGTTCATCCCAAATTGTCCACTCAACGTTTTCAGAAATTCATTTTTCTGAAATGATTGTTTTATTTTGTATTATTTATTTATTTTATTTATCTCCTTCCTTTATTTTTTTTACAAATAACTGAGAGTACCCAACATATCCAATATACCGTCCTCTTCCTCCTATTTACCCAACAACAACAACAACCCTGCGAGGTGGGTTGGGTTGAGAGAGAGTCACTGGCCCAAGGCGCCATCCATGGCTGTGGCGGGACTTGAACTCATGATCTCTTGCTTTCTAGCCTGGTGCTTTAACCGCTAGACCAAAGTGGCTCTCTTGAGTCATATCTTGATTAACATCTGCTTCTCAATTTCCATATTCACCCAATTTAGCTAACTTTCCTAAGTGCATTAGCATATGCATTGGGTGCTTCTATTCTCTGTCCAAATTTAAAATGTTCCATAGCAAAATTTCAGAGGGGAATGAAATATTTATCTGGTGCAGCTTCAGTTTTTGATCTGGTGCATTTAGAAAAACCTACTGTGCTGGAAGTCCAAAACAGTGCAGCAATGCAATCCTTCAAATAGTGACTTTTTTTTCTTTTCCATCTTGATAAAAATTTAATGGAATGTGTAAGTGTATCTCCACAGTTTGAATGCAGTATGGGGGTTATGCTGGGGTCTAGCAAGAGCAGATCGTCCCATCTTATGTGGTTTTTCAGACGCCCCCCCCTCTCAAATAAAACTATAACAGTCCAGCAGTCCCATAAGGCAGCATGTGATTGCCTCAGCTACATGTTTCTTATATTTTTATTTTTCTTCAGTTAACTGGGCCCCTGGTGGCTCAGACTGCTAAGACAGTCTGTTATTAACAGCAGCTGCTTGCAATTACTGCAGGTTCAAGCCCCACCAGGCCCAAGGTTGACTCAGCCTTCCATCCTTTATAAGGTAGGTAAAATGAGGACCCAGATTGTTGGGGGCAATAAGCTGACTTTGTATATAATATACAAATGGGTGAAGACTATTGCTTGACATAGTGTAAGCCGCCCTGAGTCTTCGGAGAAGGGCGGGATATAAATGCAAATTTAAAAAAAAACACAAAAAAACCAAACAAAAAACTGCCCTGAAAGTTACTGAACTATTACATGGATGCTGTTGGTTATAATTTCAGAGGATGAAATACAAGTAGAAGTGGTAGGCACGAAGTTAGCACAAATGCTCATGGTAACTTACAAATAAAAACAGATATTCAAAAGGGCCGGTGAATAGCGCAGGCTGGTAATGCCTGTTATTAAGAACACAAAGCCTGTTATTAAGAACACAAAGCCTACAATTACTGCAGGTTCGAGCCCGGCCCAAGGTTGACTCAGCCTTCCATCCTTTATAAGGTAGGTAAAATGAGGACCCAGATTGTTGGGGGGGCAACAAGTTGACTTTGTAAAAATATACAAATAGAATGAGACTATTGCCTTATACACTGTAAGCCGCCCTGAGTCTTCGGAGAAGGGCGGGGTATAAATGTAAACAAAAAAAAAAAGTCTGAGCAAGGAAATATTGACTAGACTAGTGGACTAAGGGAATGCTGGGGGTGTGATGTACTTAGACTTTATTAAGGTATTTGATAAAGTAGACCATAACCTCAGTGGTGGGATTCAAATAATTTAACAACCGATCCTGGGGGAAAGATATTGCAAAATCCCCATTCCCTCTCCACTCCTGAGGGAAGGATACTGCAAAAACTCCATTCCCTCCCCACTTCAGGGGAAGGATAATGCAAAATCTCCAATCCCACCCCACTCTGGGGCCAACCAGAGGCATTTACCGGTTCTCTGAACTGCTCAAAATTTCCGCTACGAGTTCTCTCGAACCTGTCAGAACCTGCTGGATTTCACCCCTGTCTCAGCTGCTTTTAGATTTACTCATCAGAAATCATCCAAAACTCTGTTATAGGATGGTATGTAACTGTTGAAACAAACAAACCCCACAATGAGTGACATATATGTGATGCTCTTATTTGTGCATCCATATCCTGAAAAAAGCACAGATGGTGACATTACCATCTTGGCAACCTCTTAGAGACATGTTGGCTGGGGAATTCTGGGAGTTGAAGTCCACACATCCTAAAGCTGCCTAGTCTATAAAACCTTGGCATAGATACGGAAGTGGCCCAATTGTTTTTGTGTGGTAAACAACTAATATGGCTCAGTGCACATGCATTAGCCCAATGGCATGTTTTGAAGTCAAATCTAGGTTAGTTAGTGCTAGCAGATGATCCATTGAAGGCAAATGAACTCTGGGAAAATCATATCACATTGCTTTCAATGAGTATATGCTAAGCCCGATGAAAGCTCGATCCAACCGAGAAGGAGAATCCTGGATGAATTATATAAATAAACACATGGCGAAGCCGGATTTTATTGGCAGCAGAGCAGCTGGGCTTTGCAATGTCTCTACGCATCAGTAACATAATTAAATATACTTAAGGAAAGGAATGACATAAATCTGTTGGGCAAATGTTAAACAAAGCTAAGGAGAAATGTAACAAAATAAGTGTAAAATTGAAGGCAACAAAAGGTAGCAACCAACCATCTTGGTGCTTTGTCTCCATGTATTACAACCTTTGATGGCTTTGAACTTTTGAATTACTTTTACACAATTTAACCGAGATTGGATCCCTACAGTCCAATTTGCATAGGAGCGTTGGTAGTTATTTGCATTGTCCTTTAATCAGCCTGTCAATGAAGCCACCCATTCTTGGGTAACTAGCCCCCATTAAACATTCATTAAATAGATTTATTGCAGTCATCTTTTAAACAATGTCTCCATGCCCTCCCTCCTTAACCCAGAAAATGGAGAACCATAGGAAGGGCATGCTCTGCATACAAATAGAAGCCCTATGCTGTAACATTTTGTTTCGAGACACAAAATGTATCAAGTCACAAAACTGTTTGGCTGCAATATATGCGTATTATGTATGGAAGCTGTGGAACAATGCTTGGCTCATCCATAGCAATAGCACTTAGACTTATATACCGCTTTACAGTGCTTTACAGCCCTCTCTAAGCGGTTTACAGAGTCAGCAAATTGCCCCCAACAATCTGGCTCCTCATTTTACTGACTTCGGAAGGATGGAAGGCTGAGTCAACCTTGAGCCTGGTGAGATCTGAGCTGCCAAATTGAAGGCAGCCGGCAGTCAGCAGAAGTAGCCTGCAGTACTGCACTCTAACCACTATGCCACCACGGCTCCTCCATGCAACCAATTAAAAAAAACCTGCACACAAAAATATATACATTAGATAAGAATGCACAGATAAGCATGTTGTATTCAAGGGTGATCCTGTTCTGTTTCAAGATCGCATTTGGGTCTGGAACATCACAGTAAATTGACTTGAGGAGAGTCCTCTATTTAAAAAGTCATGCCTTGCATTGATGTGGATGAAGTTCACTTGGATGGCTGCAACTTATCACCAGTTGAAGTTATGACCTATGTGGAAAAGAGGACTTATGACCCAGATCCCGAAGTTCTTATGATCACGTCCTCCCTCGCAGTTCCATGACAATACTTTGGACAATTGGCAACACAGCTACACTTATCGCTGTTTGCAGTATTGTGTGGTCATATGACAACATCTTACGACAGTTTTCCCAAAACCCAGCAAGCACTACTAGTTTTCAGCAAAACCATGCCTATAGTGAACCGCTGTTGATTTTTTTTTTTGTTTACATTTATACCCCGCCCTTCTCCGAAGACTCAGGGCGGCTTACAGTGTATAAGGCAATAGTCTCATTCTATTTGTATATTTTTACAAAGTCAACTTATTGCCCCCCCAACAATCTGGGTCCTCATTTTACCTACCTTATAAAGGATGGAAGGCTGAGTCAACCTTGGGCCGGGCTTGAACCTGCAGTAATTGCAGGCTTCTGTGTTCTTAATAACAGGCCTTACCAGGCTGAGCTATCCGGCCCTTGATGGCAGTGACTGCTTAATGACCACAGCAAAATACATTGTTTATGAATGTTACAATTTACAACCTACCACCATAACGAGCAGGGTCCAAAGACTAGGGAGCTGGAGGCTAAAACGTATGAAGAACAGTTACAGGAATTGGGTAAGTCTAGTCTAGTGAAAAGAAGGACTAGGGTTGACATGGTAGCAGTGTTCCAATATTTGAGAGCCTGCCACAAAGAAGAGGGAGTCAAGCTATTCTCCAAAGCAACAGAAGCCAGGACAAGAAGCAATGGGTGGAAAAACTAATCAAGGAGAGAAGCAACCTAGAACTAAGGAGAAATTTCCTGACAGTGAGAACAATTAATCAATGGAACAACTTGCCTTCAGAAGTTGTGGATGCTCCATCACTGGAGGCTTTTAAAAAAAGTATCTGGACAGCTATTTCTCTGAAATGCTATAAGGCAGTGCTGGCTAACCTTTTTGCCATTTTGTGCCAGGAAGGGGGGCGGGGGTGGGGGTGGTCATGCATGCCCACACCCATAATTTTATGTGTCCCACCCCCGCACATGCACCCATGACCCCCCCTCCTCCCACTCCTGGCACGCAATTGTCTGGTAGGCCTGTTTTTCTCTCTCACCTGGCTCCAGAGCCTCTCTATGAGTCTAGGAAGGACAAAAATGGCCTTCCCCATCCCCCTAGAGAGGCTCTGGAGGCTGGGGACAGCAAAAAAGTCATTTCCTGTCCAACCGGAAGTTGGAAAACGAGCTGTTTCCAGCCTCCGGAGGGCCTCAGACTGTGTGTGTGGAAGCCCGTTTTTGCCCTCCCCAGACTCATAGAGAGGTTCTGGAAGCAGACAAAAGGTCTTCCCCACCACTCCCCAGGCCCTCCAGAGGCAGGAAACAGCTGGTTTCCCTCCTACTGTTGGGCCCAGAAGGCCCGAAAATTAGCTGGCCACAACGCACTGGAGCTGAGCTTGTGTGCCCACTGATATGGCTACGTGTGCCACCTGGCATGCCATAGGTTCGGCATCATGGTCCTATAACATTTTAAACAAATGGTTGTGCAATCGCTTCTTAACAGCCTCCAGTGTTGGAGCACCCACAACTTCTGGAGGCAAGTCATTCCACTGATTAGTTATTCTGACTGTCAGGTAGGTTGGTTCTCTCCCTAGGCTTGCCATCACGGCTATAAGGTCTTCTGCTTGAGCAGGGTAGACCACCTCCAAGGTCCCTTCCAACTCTGTAACTCTCTACCATTGTTGTGTCTTGCCCGCCCTCAGAGCAGCCGGGGCCTTCTTATCTGCTCCCGAACACTGAGGAATGTATGCCTCCCAGCCCAAGTCCTGGCTCCATGCCCACACAAACTGCAGAAGAAGGAGCATCTCCCGGCCCCAGCCCTGACTCCATGCCCAGGCAAACGGAGCAGCTAGACCCCTCCCCCTCCTCCACAGCATGTGAGCCTGAGGAGGGTTTATTCCCAACAGCTGCTGATTGGAGTGACCCTCGCATCAGAAGGCTGGATAGGCGGAGGCAACAGAAGGATGGGAGGGGCAGGCCGGGATAAGTGCTGAGTCATGGAGCCACACCCCATGGCCTATATAAAGGATCTGCTTTCTGGCAGTCTCTGAGTCAGGCAAAAGTCGAACTTATCTTGCTGAAGTCACTTACTGGTCTCCTGCCTGCTCTGAGGACTTTGCTAGGACTTTGGGCAGAGCTGCAGAGGCAAGCCTGATTCGGATTTCCCTGACCCGGCCGTCAGCGGAGGAGGGGGACACGACAACCATGGATTTAGAAGCACATAGTGCATTCTTTGCTATTGTAGCAGTATTCCATTCCTTCTCTGTTTGGCCCCCTGATACATCTTTATGCTGCTGGCATCCCAGGGAAGGAATTAAATAAAGCTGAGAAACTCCCATTCTCTGTGCGTATTTGTCAATATCATCTGAGCACAGTATTGTATTGCTTGGAGTTTATTGAACTAGAAAAGAACAACATAAAGAGAGTTGAATTCAGGATGCCGAGTTGGGCTTGCCTGCTGTCACAAAAAACATCAGAGTCTCATTTTCCCTTAAATGCTAACACATTTACGGTTGCATTAATATAATCACCAGCAAAGCAGGCATTCTCAATTGACACGTACACAGGCGTTTATGGAAAAGGGATGCAGGAATCACTTCTAATCCAATTTGAATTTGTGATTTGAAGCTTCAAACATCCTCTGTTTGATATAATGGTCAGATTTTAAGAACAACGCGGTGCCTTAAACCAAACTGACAAATCCATTTCATTCAGAGGCATCAATTCAATTTGATATCAGGAGATTCAGAACTTTGATTCCAGTCCAGTTAATAGGAAAAGTCAGTTCAGTTTACGGTTTCAAAGGAACTGCTTTCTTATCAAATCGCCAAACTGAATTTTTGTATAGCTATTAGTATAGAGCCCCAATATGAGGCAGGCTCTTCCGGTGAATACTTCTCATGTAGTTGGAAGTTACTACAGGTAGTCTTCAACTTACAACAGTTCACTTAATGACCATTCAAAGCTACAACGGCACTGAAAAAAATGACTTACGACCGTTTCTCACACTTACGACCATTGCAGTATCCCCATGGTCATGCATTTCAAAATTGACTCATGTTTATGACGGTTGCAGGGTCCTGGAGGGTGGTCATATAATCCCCTTTGGCAATCTTCTGACAAGCAAAGTCAACGGGGAAGCCAGATTCACTTACCGTATTACTAACTTAACAGTGGTGCCTCAGTGGATAAGAAGGTGAGCTTGTCAATCGAAAGGTTGGCAGTTCAGCGGTTTGAATCCCGAGTGCCGTGTAACGGGGTGAGTTCCCGTTACTTGTCCCAGCTTCTGCCAACCTAGCAGTTCGAAAGCACATAAAAAATGCAAGTAGAAAAATAGGAAACACCTTTGGTGGGAAGGTAACAGCGTTCTGTGCGCCTTTGGCATTTAGTCATGCCGGCCACATGCCCACGGAGACGTCTTCGGACAGCGCTGGCTTTTCGGCTTTGAAACGGAGATGAGCACTGCCCCCTAGAGTCGGGAATGACTAGCATAATATGTGCGAGGGGAACCTTTACCTTTATCTTACTAACTTAACACCTACAATGATTCACTTAACAACTGTGGCAAGAAAGGTCATAAAAGAGAGAAAAGCTCACTTAACAAATGTCTCACTTAGCAAGAGAAATTTTGGGATTAAGGGCCTCTGGTGGCTCAACAGACTAATGCAGTCTGTATTAACACAGCTGCTTGCAATTACTGCAGGTTCTAGTCCCACCAGGCCCAAGGTTGACTCAACCTTCCATCCTTTATAAGGTAGGTAAAATGAGGACCCAGATTGTTGGGGGCAATAAGTTGACTTTGTATATAAATATACAAATAGGATGAAGACTATTGCTAACATAGTGTAAGTCGCCCTGAGTCTTCAGAGAAGGGCAGGATATAAATGCAAATAAAAAAAAAATTGTGGTGGAAAGTTGAGGACTACCTAGCCTGAATCTTTTTCCTGGGGAGTTTTAACACTATAGAAATAGCAATAGCACTTATATATCGCTTCATAGTGCTTTTACAACCCTCACTAAGCAGTTTACAGAGTCAGCCTATTGCCCCCAACAATCTGGGTCCTCATTTATTCCTCAGAAGGATGGAAGGCTGAGTCAACCTTGAGCCAGTGAGATTTGAACTGCCAAACTGCAGCTAGCAGTCAGCTGAAGTAGCCTGCATTACTGCACTCCAACCACTGCGCCACCTCGGCTCTTTTAGGAACACTATTGTGTTCTTTGGCACAACAAATTCCACTCCTTCTTTTGTGCAACAGCCATTCAGATGTTTAAAGACTGATACCATATCTTCTCTCAGGAGAGAGAGAGGAGGGGAGGGGAGGGGGGAGGCGAGGCGAGGCGAGGCGAGGCGAGGAGGAGAGGAGAGGAGAGGAGAGGAAAAAGACAGGAGAGGGGAGGGGAGGGGAGGAGAGGAGAGGAGAATCAGGAAAAGACCAGCTGTCTATCATCAGTCAAGCAAAATAACAAATTACCCCAGGTTTTGGCTAGTATGAAAAAAAAATTAAAGCTTTTTTGAAACATAGCAAGATTGAGACCAATGGATCTTGGAATTGGTGACAGAGGAGACAATTGCAAAGAGGTGATTGTAGCCTTCCTTGGAAAAAAACAGATTTCCTCAGTCCCCCTTGCCATGACAAAATAGCTTTAGCACATCAATAATGCATTTCTTCAAAATGTTGTTTCCTCTTGGATTAGCACATTCCAAATTACCTAGTTACGATTCCCAGTTAACATTTTCTAGGCCAAGAAAGCCAAAGAGCAAGATAAACCAAATGCTTGCTGACCCCTTTTCCCTTCCCTTTCTAAAGAAAAAGAGAAATCCACTGATTTCCTACATGGTTTTCTATCTATATATGAACCAGGGTTTGTCAGTGTATAAGAAATTATGAGCTGGGATAGCCATAACAACAATGGGAACTGTTTGATGACTAAGAAACAGGATCTGTTGTGAGCCATGTGAGATGGCGATTCTGTGCTTTTGTGATTCTGTGCTTTGTTGTGGCCTGCTGGCAGCCAGTGAAGCTGGCAGCAGAATCAGACAGTGAGGAGGTTGGGGAGAAACATGGGCCAGTCCTGGGGGCTGGGGAAAGCTCGGATGAGGGCTCTGTGTTGAAGGCAGAGTGGGAACTAGACAGTAGTGAGGCAGAGGAACAGCTGGAGCCCGTTCCCAGTCTGTGCATGCACAGAGCTGCCAGAAGACAAGACCAACTAAGAAAGCAGGGTCGACTTGGGAGTAAAGCCACACCTTGGAGGTGATTGGCCCCTCCCATAGGAAACAAAAAAGGAGCGAACAGGGAGGGGGCTTTTGCAGGAAACAATTCATTCAGTCGGTCGTTTCAAGAGTGAGAAGATCTGTCCGTGACTCTCAGAGACACTGTGCCAAGTTTTGCCTTACTCCGCATTTGGAAACTAGTTACCTGGCAGCTTTCCAAGCGAGATAAGGTTTGTGTTGATAAACATTCCTCTGAAAGACTGTTTGCCAGGCCTTGCTGCCTATGAATGAAAGTAATTTACAGTTGTGTAAATAAAAGGGGTTTTGTCAGGACCAAGACTCTGCTTCCTGCTTTTTAAGGGAGCCATACTTCTTGTTCTTGCTACCACGTTGCAAGAACTGCATGGATATTGTATGGGTACATGCATCATGTTTTATATTGTTGTAGATAAAGAAGCTTCTTCTGTAAATGAATCCTGGGGAATCATTTACTGGTGTGCTGGCTGGATAGTTGCAAACTCTAACCGGGTTGAGCCTGCCTAGTTTTCCAGTTCAGCCAAGAAAGGAAAGAGAGACACGTGGAGGAAGTTTGGGGCAACCCTATGGCAAAAATGAGAAATAGCTTGATTCCTCATTCTTATAAAACTATTTACAAGGCAAAGAGATGTTTCAATTTAATTTCTTGGCATGAGCAAAAACAACAACAAAACACAGCATCAAACATTCACTTTTTTAAGTGGACCACGCTTCCAGACAGCAATATTTATTCTTTCATAGTTTTCCATTCCAGATCATTCTGCTGTTGTACTCCAAATTATTTTCCTATTAAAACTTGACTCTGGAAAGAGTGCAGAAAAGAATGACAACGATGAATTGGGGGGAGGGGAGGCACTGGAGGTTAAAACATATGAAGAATGGTTGCAGGAATTGGGTATGTCTAGTCTAGTGAAAAGAAGAACTAGGGGTGATGTGATAACATCGTTCCAATATCGAGGAGCTGTTACAAAGAAGAGGGAGTCGGGCTGTTCTCCAAAGCACCTGAAGGCAGGACAAGAACCAATGGATGGAAACTAATCAAGGAGAAAAGCAATCTAGAACTAAGGAGAAATTTCCTGACTGTTAGAGCAATCAGCCAGTGGAACAATTTGCCTTCAGAAGTTGTGGGCACTCCGACACTGGAGGCTTTTAAGAAAAGACTGGAAAGCCATTTGTTTGAAATGGTATAAGGTTTCCTCCTTGAGTAGGGAGTTGAACTAGAAGACCTCCAGGGTCCCTTCCAGCTTTATTATTCTGCTATTCTGTTATTATGTTACTACTGAGCCTTTAGCATACATATGTACACAGACTTCAGAGGATAATTAGAACTGCAGAAAAAACAATTGCTACCAACCTGCCTTCCATTGAGGTCCTGTATCCTGCACGTGTCAAAAAGAGGGCTGTGAAAATATTTACAGATCCCTCGCATCCTGGACACAAACTGTTTCAACTCCTAGCCTCAGAACGATGCTATAGAACACTGCACACCAGAGCAACTAGACACAAGAACAGTTTTTTCCCGAACGCCATCACTCTGCTAAACAAATAATTCCCTCCACACTGTAAAACTATTTACTAAATCTGCCCTACTATCCATCTTCTCATCGTTCCCATCACCCATCTCTTTCCACTTATGACTGTAATTTTATTGCTTGTATCCTTACGATCTATACTGATATTGTTTCCTGATTGCTTATTTGTACCCTATGACTATCATTAAGTGTTGTACCTTATGATTCTTGATGAACATATCTTTTCTTTTATGTACACTGAGAGCATATGCACCAAAACAAATTTCTTGTGTGTCCAATCACACTTGGCCAATAAAAAATTCTATCCGATCCTATCCTATCCTATCCTATCCTATCCTATCCCATCCCATCCCATCCTATCCTATCCTATCCTATCCTATCCTATCCTATCCTATCCTATCCTATCCTGTTCATCTAGTACTTGACTTAAGAGTAATGGAGCCTGGAATTTCCATCTTAGGTCCTGACAGTTTTAAATCAAAGCCACTCGTGTGATCAATCTGATTTTACAACATTTTTTACAACACCAAAGATAATGGTCATTAAACAAATATTGTGGGTGTCAAGCAAACCCTATGTCCACAATGGACAATTTTGCTGGAAGTCTCCATTGTGGGTGTTTCTCAAAAATAGACTGGATGACCATTTGACTGGGACAGTATAGGTTTCCTGCCTTCAACAAGGGTTGGACTAGAAAGCCCCTTTCAGCACTATGATTCTGCGTTCTAAGGAGACACTATTCTTGGCAAAGCAACCTAGTTTTGTTTATGTGCCACTAACTCAAAGGTACATCAGGCTGCTCATACACTCAGGGTACTTATCCCAAAAGTTGTTGTGTCTTGCCCGCTCTCACCGCAGCCGGGGTCTGCTTATCTGCTTCCAAACGCTGAAGAATGTCCTCCCGGCCCCAGCCCTGGCTCCATGCCCAGACAGGCTGAGGAGGGGGCATCTCCCGGCCCCAGCCCTGGCTCCATGCCCAAGCAGGCTGCAGAGGAGGGAGCACCCCCCGGCCCCAGCCCTGGCTCCATGCCCAGGCAAACGGAGCAGCTAGACCCCTCCCCCTCCTCCACAGCATGTGAGCCTGAGGAAAGTTTTTTCCAACAGCTGCTGATTGGAGTGACCCTCACATCAGAAGACTGGATAGGCGGAGGCAACAGAAGGAAGGGAGGGGCAGGCCTTAATGAATGCTGAGTCATGGAGCCACACCCCATGGCCTATATAAATGTTGTGTCCCACTCCTCCGCTGACGGCCGGGTCAGGGAAATCCGATTCAGGCTTGCCTCTGCAGCTCTGCCCAAAGTCCTAGCAAAGTCCTCAGAGCAGGCAGGAGACCAGAAAGTGACTTCAGCAAGATAAGTTCGACTTTGCCTGACTCAGAGACTGCCAGAAAGCAGATCCTTTATATAGGCCATAGGGTGTGGCTCCATGACTCAGCACTCATTAAGGCCTGCCCCTCCCTTCCTTCTGTTGCCTCCACCTATCCAATCTTCTGATGCGAGGGTCACTCCAATCAGCTGTTGGAAATAAACTTTCCTCAGGCTCACATGCTGTGGAGGAGGGGGAGGGGTCTAGCTGCTCCGTTTGCCTGGGCATGGAGCCAGGGCTGGGGCCGGGGGATGCTCCCTCCTCTGCAGCCTGCTTGGGCATGGAGCCAGGGCTGGGACTGGGAGGTGCCCCCTCCTCTGCAGCTTGTCTGGGCATGGAGCCAGGCCTGGGGCCGGGAGGCATACATTCCTCCGTGTTCGGGAGCAGATAAGCAGACCCCGGCTGCGGTGAGAGCGGACAAGACACAAGAATAAAGGATCTGCTTTCTGGCAGTCTCTGAGTCAGGCAAAGTCAAACTTATCTTGCTGAAGTCACTTTCTGGTCTCCTGCCTGCTCTGAGGACTTTGCTAGGACTTTGGGCAGAGCTGCAGAGGCAAGCCTGATTTGGATTTTCCTGACCCGGCCGTCAGCGGAGGAGTGGGACACGACAAAAGTGCTTTTTGAAGAGGCAACTGGGCTTTCTGGTTTTTATTTGAAGATGTTTCGTTTCTCATCCTTGCAGACAGCTGGTCATTTGCATCCTTTTAGAGGGTTGCTAAGGTCACCTGGAGGTTTTTCTGTGATATATGACACAGGGGAGGAATACAAGATCAGCTATCTCCAATCTACAACACGGTCCTTTCAGCAGTTCCGAGAAGGCTCCACATCTATTTGCATTACTTGGGTGACCTTGATGACACAGATAAACTTCCAGGTGACCTTAATGACTCACTAAAAGAATGCAAATTACCAGCTGTCTGCAAGGAGTATAAATCCTTCCATTCCCCACCATCCAAGAAATTTCTTGGATGAGAAGTGAAACATCTTCCGAGAAAAACCAGAAAGTCCAGTAGCTTCTTGTAAAAGCACCTTTGGGACAACTATGACCTGGATGACTGAGAATCTCCATAGACATTCTGGGTACTTATGTGATCCACAAAAAAATATTCATTTGCCAATCTATGCCTAGGGCATGTGCAGTTCATCTGGGATCGGCTTTACTCGCAAAAAAAGGGAGAGTGATGGCTCAGTGATTAAAGACGCTGAGGTTATGAGCTGGAAAGCTGATAGCCGGGTTCGAGACCCAAGCACCGTGTGACACGTTGAGCTCCCATTATTCGCCCAAGCTCCTGACTACCCAGCTGTTCGAAAGCATGCAAATGTGAATAGATAAATAGGTACCACTTCAGTGGGAAGGGAACAGCGTTCCATGTGCCTCGGCGTATAGTCGTGCTGAAGCATCTTTGGATAATACTGGCTCCATTATCGGCTAAGAAACAGAGATGACTCAACAGGACTGAGGAAGACTTTACTTTTTACTCATGTAAAATAATTTCCAACAACTTTTCTTTTCTGATGATCACATGCTGCTTTCAAAGTCATTACATATTCCTTACAAAAGTGCTGATCAACATTTTTGGAACCTGATACAGCCTTCCCCATATTGACAAGCAGGGAGGTAGGTGAGGGAGCTGCATAAATCTGCTGCAGGGCCGAGTATCAATCTCTTTTAGCAATGATCTCTTCTAGGAGAGCTGTCATTTTGACCCAATGAGTTGGTGCTTCCTTGGAGCAATCTGTCACTATCTCGTGATACCTTTCTCTGGTTAGCCACTGCCAGTTCAGACCCCATCAGCGCACAAGTTCTCCGACATCAAGGTGGAAATTAATAAAGGACAGAGTGAAAGCATCCAACCATATTGTCAAATCCTAAATATAACGCAGAGATCTTCCAGAGGGAACTAGAGGGTCAGATTCATTAGGTTCATCCATCAATGCCAGCCCTGAGCTTTTGTGTACTTATTTTTCAGCCTCCTGGAAAAAAAGAGTGAGAGATTATTTGCTCGTGTTCTGTCTAAAGGAGCATATAATTAACTGGCAAAACACAGCCTTGTGGGTGTCAGTGGATTCTGCCAGCAATACGAGGGTGCAATGAAGAGTTCAGGATGCATTTCTGTGAACCAGGAGAAGCAATTGCAACACACGGAGGAAAAAAAGGGATCCTTTGGTCAACTTCTTGGAATCTTGTTCTGCCACTGCAATCCCATTTCATTCCCTTTCCAATATGTCCCAAAGGTGCTTTTTCAGGAGAATAGAATGGAATAGAATAGAATTTTTTATTGGCCAAGTGTGATTGGACACACAAGGAATTTGTCTTGGCACATACGCTCTCGGTGTACATAAAAGAAAAGATACGTTCGTCAAGAATTCTAAGGTACAACGCTTAATGATAAGTCATAGGGCACAAATAAGCAATCAGGAAACAATCAATATCAATATAAATCGTAAGGATACAAGCAACAAAGATACAGTCATACAGTCATAAGTGGTAGAAGATGAGTGATGGGAATGATGAGAAGATTAATAGTAGTGCAGATTTGGTAAATAGTTTGTAAGTGGGTTGTTGTTGTTTTTGGGGGGGTTGTTATTTGAATTTATATCCCGCCCTTCTCCGAAGACTCAGGGCGGCTTACATTGTGTTGAGGGAATTATTTGTTTAGCAGAGTGATGGCGTTTGGGAAAAAACTGTTCTTGTGTCTAGTTGTTCTGGTGTGCAGTGCTCTGTAGCGTTGTTTTGAGAGTAGGAGTTGAAATAGTTTATGTCCAGGATGTGAGGGATCTGTAAATATTTTCACAGTCCACTTTTTGACTTGTGCAGTATACAAGTCCTCAATGGAAGGCAGGTTGGTAGCAGTTGTTTTTTCTGCAGTTCTAATTATCCTCTGAAGTTTGTGTCTGTCTTGTTGGGTTGCAGAACAAAACCAGAGAGTTACAGAGGTGCAGATGGCAGACTCAATAATTCCTCTATAGAACTGTATCAGCAGCTTCTTCAGTTCTGAAAGGATAGTGGGGAATAGAAGGATTTATAAGGTTTTTAAAGGATTTTTCCCCACTGTCCTGTCAGAACTGAAGAAGCTTCTTGGATGAGAAGTGAAACGTCTTCAAAAGAAGAAAAAAACAAGAACGTCCAGTTGCCTCTTGAAAAAGCACCTTTGGGACAACCATGACCTGGATGACTGAGAACCTCTACAGACCTTTCCAATATGGTTAGACTAGCATTTCTCCATCTCAACCGCTTTAAGAGGTGTGGACGTCAACTCTCACAATTCCCTAGTCAGCAGGGCTGGTTGGGAAATTCTGGGAGTTGAAGTCCACACCTCTTAAAGTAGTTGAGATGGAGAAACACCGGTTTAGATAGTGAATACATCATTGCCTTTCCGTGTGTTAGGCTATTCCCTGGAAGTCCATTTTAATCTGTTCAAATAAATGAATTTAAATTAGTCATAAGCTCACTAAGTGCGGTTCCAACAAAGGAGAATATTTGTAGTTCGGGGCAGATGTTTCATCACCCAAACTAGGTAACACCATCAGTGCTTGTAATAAGTGCTGTTTGCTCTCAGTTTATATCTCGCTGGCTTGTCCTGACAGTGTTGGTGGGAGTGGACTTGGAAGTTCTTTGGTTGGACTGTTTACTGATCACTTGTTTGACAGTTCCTTGATTTGTATGGTTCAGCTTAGTAGGGAAATATTTTATCTAAGATTGCATCTGAAACCTTGCCTAATCTGAAGCAAGTCCCACTGAAATGAATTGGATTGCTTTTGTAGGAAGAGAGCCACAGGATGCCTTGGTTTGCTTGCCAGAATGTGGTTTGCTTGGCTTAGCACAGGGGTCTGCAAACTTGGCTCTTTTAAGACTTGTGGACTTCAACTCCCAGAGTTCAACTTCAACTACCAGAGTTGAGCAAAGCTGGCTGAGGAATTCTGGGAGCTGAAGTCCACAAGTCTAAAAAGAGCCAAGTTTGCAGACCCCTGGCTTAGCATATTGTGTAAAGCCAGACTTTGGATTTTATAACCCATGGCTTATGGCTTATAGCTGTGATGGCAAACCTATGGCATGCATGCCACAGATGGCATGCAGAGCCCTCTCTGCGGGCATGCCAGCTGTAGCCCCAGCCCAGCTCCACCACACATGTGTGTGTGCCTCCTGCCGGCCAGCTGGTCTTCAGGTCTCTATTGCACATGCGTGGGGGGTTGAGCGCATGCAGGAGGCGCACACATGCATGGGGGGATGCATGCATGGGGGGAGGGGTGCAGGAGGCTTTCTAGGCCCAAAACGGGGCATGGGGGGCCTGCCCCATTTTGGGCCTGGAAAGCCTCCTGCACCAACCTGGAAGCCAAAACAGGGCACCGGGGGCGGGGGGGGGCGCATGCACGGGGCCCTCATGTGCAGGGGATGTGTACACATGCATGGGCATAGGGCACATGTGCAGGGGAGGTGCTCGTATTGCATTTTGGGGGTTCTGGCACACACGCGTACATTCGCTGGCGCACGCTTTGGGCACTCGGCACCAAAAAGGTTAACCATCCCTGACTTATAGGGATTTGTGAATAGGGCAAATGTGACTTATTTAGGTAGGTTTTGCTTGAAAGGACTAGCACCTCTCCTGCTAAGCACTCCTGTCACTAAGCAGAAAAATCACATGGCCACAATGGGTTACGACCTCACTTCTCTTTTGGTTGCTAAGCAAAACTGTGACTTAAAATTTTACTTCCGCCTGGCCTATTTAATTCCGCTTGTCACGGTTGTGAAGCACTTGAACGGCCATCACAAGATGCTTCAATGGTCATAAAAACAAGGATTAGTCACAAAGCAGGGGTGAAATCTAAAAATTTCCCCTACTGGTTCTGTGGCCGTGGCTTAATTGGTGGGCGTGGCTTGGTGGTCAGGTGACTGAATGGGCCTGGCCAATAATAATAAATAATAAAAATAATAAAGTATACAAAACTTGGGAGCGCACCAGTCTACCTTCTTTAAAAATAGAGGCACCGGTCTACCAATTGCCTTTTTTGGGAGGCACCAGTCTACCTTCTTTAAAAATAGAGGCACCAGTCTACTAGCCGCCTACAGTGCTGATCAGCTATAGTGCGGCCCTTTGAAGTGCCGCTGCAGTCATTTAAGGCCGTTTGTAGCTATATCACCACCGAGAGCTTCAGGGACAGAGAAAAGGAACAACGAGGAGTGGGCAGTGGGGGGGGGGCGCAGGGATTTTTGCTACTGGTTCTCCGAACTACCCGCCCCCATTGCTACCGGATCACGTGATCCGATCTGAACTGGGAGCATTTCACCCCTGTCACAAAGCTATTGTTTTTACATGGTTGTAACTCTGAACAGTCACTAAACAAGATAGCCAGTAAGCCAGGGCTACCTCTGTGGTTAAAACAACCCCAGCAAGTGGAGTTTATAAACCCATCCTTCGTTATTTGTCGATTATCAGACAACTAAGTGAAGTCCAGTTTGATGTGTCATTTAAATAGCATTTGGAAAGTTCCAAAGACCGTTTCTTACACTTGCAATAATAGTAGCGGCAAACATTGATCCCTTTAATATCTAAATCTATAATAATTACAGTATGTATAATGCAGTCATGAGCGAAATGTCTGAGCATTCGTCACTGGTCTGACTTTGCTTAGATGCTAAGCCCAGCCCAGGAGGCAGCTTGAGAAGGTGACTTGTTTCGATCAGCGGGTTATCAAAACATCTGCAAAATGAAGCAGGAAAGGTGGCTCTCCACTTGACCGCAGACAAACCCACCAATTAGTTATTCAGCAGGTCTAGCCATGCAGCTCTCATACTCCATCTTTCAGCTTAGCTGGCTGGCTGATTTATCAACACTTGTTGTGTCTGCACCCCCTGAGCTGGGGCCCCTGCTAGAAAGTGACTCAGAAAGTGAGGGGAAAGGGCCATCAAGACTTATCTCTGGAGCACCAGCTTCCCTGGCTCATCTACAGGAGGAGCCAGAGGCAGGCCAGGTGGAGGAGATAATGAGGCCTCCGTCCCCTGACTCTTTCTCCCCCCAGGCCATGCCTCCAGACCCGGCTGATGGCAATCAGGCCTGGCTGGACCCTAGGTTTCATAGGCAGGAGAGGCAGGAACAACAGAAGCAAGGGTGGGGCAGGCCTAGGAAGTGCTGAGTCATGGAGCCACACCCCACAGGATATAAAACCAGCGAGGGCTGCTATACCACTTTGTGGCAAGCAAATCAACTGCTTAACTAGAGCTGAAGTACTATTTGTTTCTGGTTGACTCATCGGCATCAAGCGAGATAACAGAGACACTTGGCAGACGCTCGCTAGTTTGCTGCCAGAAGCTGATAGTTGCCGGCTAATTAAGTCATCGCTTGGACTGAGGTGAGGGGGACAGAACAACACCTCTCTTAAGAGAATAGCAGAGTTGGAAGAGACCTTGGAGGTCATCTAGGCCAGCCCCCTCCTCAAGCAGGAAACCCTGTACCATTTTAGACAAACGGTTGTCCAATCTCTTCTTAAAAACTTCCAGTTTTGGAGCACACACAACTTCTGGAGGCAAGCTGTCCCACTGATTAATTGCTCTCACTCTCAGGAAATTTCTTCTTATTTCTAGGTTAGTGTTCTCCTTGGTGTAGGAGCAGGAGAGCTGAGGTAAAAGGTTTTGACTTTACACTCTCCAAAACAGGAATAACCTTGCAGGAGAATGTCCAGTGACTTATTCATGTGTATACTACCCTGAAGAAACCTATAAAATGCTGGGCTAAATCCTCTTTCCACAGTCACTGAACACATCCTTTTAGAGGAAAAAAAAAGATCTTGGATATCTTGAAACTGACTCATGTCACCTTTTCAAGACAAAGAATTAGAAGAACGGAGTTGGAAGGGACCTTGGAGGTCTTCTAGTCCAACCCCCTGCTTAGGCAGGAAACCCTACACCACTTCAGACAAACGGTTATCCAACATCTTCTTAAAAACTTCCAGTGTTGGAGCATTCACAACTTCTGGAGGCAAGTTGTTCCACTTATTAATTGTTCTAACTGTCAGGAAATTTCTCCTTAGTTCTAAGTTGGTTCTCTCCTTGATTAGTTTCCACCCATTGCTTCTTGTTCTACCCTCAGGTGCTTTGGAGAATAGCTTGACTCCCTCTTCTTTGTGGCAGCACCTGAGATATTGGAACACAGCTATCATGTCTCCCCTAGTCCTTCTTTTCATTAAACTAGACATACCCAGTTCCTGCAACCGTTCTTCATATGTTTTAGCCACCAGTCCCTTAATCATCTTTGTTGCTCTTCTCTGCACTCTTTCTCCACATCTTGTTTTTTACATCATGGTGACCAAAACTGAATGCAGGGACCTCTTGTTTCCTGGAACAACTAATAATGACTTAAGGTGGCTTCACATATGGATTTGGGAATGAAGTGAAGGCAAATTTATGGGGACTCAGCAGACGTGATTAGGACATTGGAATTCTGGAGGACTAGATGCAGGTTCAGGGAAAAGTCCACAGGTTCAGATTTAAGATAGTTTGGGGAGGAATTCCGGAAAGTTTTGCTTTGAAATAAATGTATACAGAGAGATTTGTAACTATTAAGAATGTTGAAAAGAGAATAATAAATAAAAACGATTTCCAATTCCTGTAATTACAGAGAAAATAGCCGACTTTGAAAGTCAGAGGAAAAGTAACTAGAGATGGATGCAAATTTCATGCTCTTTCTTGCTCTTCTTTCCTCAATCTTTTTAGCACCTTTGGCATAGGGCATTTGAAAACAGGCAAAATGGAGAGGGTACCTGTTTAACTTTGGGTGCTTGCCTTGTTATTAATGAGTAACATTTTCCATTTTCAATCCAGAAATGCAGCAACTTAGCTGGTCAGCATCTTTGCTTACCGTGCTCAGCATATATGCTTTAGACTCTGTAGAATTGATTTACAATTAGTTGCTGTTGTTGCTGCTGCTGCTGCTGCTGCTGCTACTTCCATCGCCTCCATCACCACCAAGTAATTACTATTCTTGCTTTACTACACTGTTACTGCTTCCTTGCTGGCAGGATCGAATTCAGGATGCTTACTGGGCGAAGGTGCCCAGGAATGGCTGTAAAATCAGACCTTGCAGCCGATTGGGATGTTGGCCCTTTAAGGGTTTTCAGTTACTTCTTGAAAAAAGAAAAGATGAAAAGAAGCCACCATCTCCCTGTTTTTTGGAAACAAAATTAAGTTTGCATTTTTTCATTCCATCTTTGCGAGACATTGCTGGAATCCTGGTTCTTTTTTGGACTGTTTTAACCAGCCATAATTATTTGCCCCATGGATCACACAGATGATTTTTCCCATATGCTCCTTTGGTAAGCATTTTTTTTACTATTTCCTGAAAATTGGGACTTGGATGTAATTTTGCAGATATTTATGGTGGGGGGGGGGAGAGAAAGAATGAGGAAAGAAGGTACAGTTAATTCTGCATAGCTTATTTGTCTTCTCGTGTTGGTGTTTCTGTCTGATTTTCAGGAAAGGGATGTCAGATATATTCATTTTGAGTGACTCCTACTTTCCCCCTGCAGTGACTGAAAGACAGAGAGAGAAAGAGACAAGTTTCATTTCTTGATTTTTAAATCTGTGAAATCTAACTTTCTGCTAAGGGTTAGAATGGGAGAAGCATTGTCCATTTAAAACCAAAACTTGAAGATTTCCCTCCCATTAAACCTGGAATGAATCCTTGAAGAGTTAAACTGGCAGAATGTGTTTTGCTAGAATAGATTTTGCTAGATTACAGCAAAGATTTATGTTGCACTTTCAGCAATTGCTGGCTAGGTTTAAAGGGAAATCTTTGATGGAGAGAGCCATCTCCTAAATGCTCCTTCAAAGCATTTAGTAATTGTTGGTAAATAGACCCAGATGTCTATTTGGTATCACTCGTAACTGCTGCTTGATTAACATTTTGGGACTATGGATAAGAGATAGACAGACCGACAATATATCATTGGTCAGCTGATTCCATGATAATCACTGCAATCTGCTTATCTGGACCAATGCATATTGAACTGACTTTTGCTATGTTTAGCCACTTCTAACAATGCATTGTGGGGGTTTCTCTTTTTAATAGTAATGTTACTGAACATACATTGATATATGAAAATAAGGGAAAATGTAAAAGAAAAGAAACAAAAATGGGTATATAATAAAAAAGTATATTATATTGTGTGTGTATAAGATAGATAGATAGATAGATAGATAGATAGATAGATAGATAGATAGATAGATAGATAGATAGATAGATAGATAGATAGATAGATAGATAGATGGATAGATAGATAGATAGAATGTGTCTGTCTGTCTATCATCTATCTATCTATCTATCTATCTATCTATCTATCTATCTATCTATCTATCTATCTATCTATCCACTTTTTCCTTCATAACAAGCATAAACATACCACATTCTCTTAAAATACAACAAATGATCTCTCCTTGTCATACCTTATCTCTTATTTATAAACAAAGCCTAAAGCCTTGTCGTTCAGCTCTAAGACTTCAGCAAAAGCCCATTAAGGGTTACCAGAGATAATAAAATATCTATTTTAACCTTAATCAAATAAATTAACTTTATATTCCTTCCTTGTAACAGTTTTGACCTTTTTATATTTCTTCACTTTACTTTTAATCCCCTCAAATAATGTCCTAGAACTTCATTTCTACTCATGTTTTTCTTTGTCCGGTCTCAGAAATCTCTTCAAAACCTTAATAGATCTATGTTGTAAATCCAGTAAGAAGGTCACCTTTTTGTTTTGTTAACAGTAATAATAAGAGAGTTGGAAGGGACCTAAAACATTGTCGCGATTCATTTGTATATCCACTGTAGCATCTCCTTCTACATCATTCCTGCAGCCCATCATTTTTTAAATCCACTTTCAAATCAACCTCAATCCTTTCTGATAAGTCTTTTTCCTCTTTCATAACATTTTCCAAACATATAATGGCAGATACTCTTAAAATTAACTTCTGGATCCTTCTTCACAAATATCCTTGAATACATCCAATGTTGAAGTATTTTGCTCCATTCCTTATTAGTAGGTCAAACATAAATGCTCTTCTCCTTTAGTTATAATCTTTATTTCCTTCTAATTCTCTCTAGTGTCCAGCACAGGCAGGATTCTTATAATTAGCTTTAAAATCTAATTTCAAATCCATCTGGACCTTTAGTCCATTTGTAACTTTTCAAAGTTAATGTGGCAATCACCCTTTTGATGTTTATTCCCCCCCGTCCAATAAAATGTTTAAGTCCTTAAATTTGTATTTAAAACTTCTTTCACTAAAGATTGAAAGAAATTCATCCAGTGTAATAAAACTTGCCATTCTCAAGATTCCTAATAAGTGAAAAACAGTTAAACAAGCAATTTCCAAAAGTGATTAAGAAAGGAATCAAGAATCAAGATCACTTGAAGTATTAATATCATTTTATAATGCCTTGGTAAGACCACACTTGGAATATTGCATCCAGTTTTGGTCACCATAATATAAAAAAGATCAGAATCAGAATAGAGCTAGTAGGGACCTTGGAGGTCTTATAGGCCAGCCTCCTGCTTAAACAGGAGATACTATACCATTTCAGACAAGTGACTGTCCAGTCTCTTCTTAAAAACCTCCAGTGATGAAGCACCCACAACTTCTGAAGGCAAGCTGTTCCACTGGTTAATTGTTCTCATTATTAGGAAGTTTTCTTTAATTCCAGGTTGCTTCTCTCCTTGATTAGTTTCCATCCATTGTTTCTTGTCCTGTCCTCTGGTGTTTTGGAGTAGGGGTCTCCAATCTTGTCAACTTTAAGACTTGTGGATTTCAACTCCCAGAGACTGGGAGTTGAAGTCCACAAGTCTTAAAGTTGACAAGGTTGGAGACCCTTGCTTTGGAGAATAGCTTGACCCCCTCTTCTTTGTGGCAGCTCCACAAATACTGGAATACTTCTATCATGTCCCTGCTAGTCAGTGGTGAAATCCAATTATTTTACTACCGGTTCTATGGGCATGGCTTGGTGGGCGTAGTGTTGCTTGGTGGGCATGGCAGGGGAAGGATATTGTAAAATCTCCATTCCCACCCCACTCTGGGGCTAGCCACAGATGGTATTTGCCGGTTCTCTGAACTGCTCAAAATTTCTGCTATCGGTTCTCCAGAACCTGTCAGAACCTACTAGATTTCACCCCTGCTCCTAGTCCTTTTTTTCTCTAGAGTAGCCAAACCCAAATCCTACCACCATTTTTCACATGTTTTAGTCTCCAGGCCTTTAATCATCTTAGTTGCTCTTCATACTTTTTTCAAAGACATAGTGTCTTTTTTTTTGTAATGTGGTGACCAAAACTGAGTGCAGTATTCCAGGTATAGATGTTAAGACTGTAGAAAAAGTGCAGAGAAGAAAACAAAGATGATTAGGGGACTGGAGGCTAAAACATATGAAGAACGGTTGCAGGAACTAGGTATGTCTAGTTTAAGGACTAGGGGAGACATGATAGCAGTGTTCTGATATCAGGGGCTGCCACAAAGAAGAGGAAGTTAAGCTATTCTCCAAAACATTTGAGGGTAGGACAAGAAGCAATGAGCGGAAACTAATCAAGGAGAGAACCAACCTAGAACTAAGGAGAAATTTCATGACAGCTAGCACAAGTAATCAGTGGGATGACTTGCCTCCAGAAGCTGTAGGGTAGTGATGGCGAAACTTTGACGTGCCCCCATGCCAGCCTGTGTGCCGGACGTGGCACATGAAACCATCTTGCGAGGTATGCGTGGCCCTGCACGCGGGAGTGCTGATACCTGGAAGAGCAGCGGTCCATTGTGCATGCGTGAGCTGGCACCCGAACACCTGGATACCGGCATGGAAGTGCGGCCGATGAACAGCTGGCCATTGTGCATGTGTGCAATGTCAACCCAGTAGGTTGGGTGCTGGCCTGTGCATGTGTGACGGAACACCGCTCTTCCGGGTTCTGCCACTCCCGCCCATGTACAACGGCCTGCTGACCAGTGTGCGTGCGATCACAGGAACGTGGAATAGAAACCAGCGAGACCGCGCATTCTTCGTGGGATGGTTTCGCATGCCGCTTCTGGCACAAGTGCCATAGGTTCGCAGACACTGTTGTAGGGGCTCCAACACTGGAGATTTTTAAGACGAAATTTCACATTTGTGTGAAATAGTATAGGGTATTCTTATATTTATTTATTTATTTATTTATTTATTTATTTATTTATTTATTTATTTATTTATTTATTTGTTCACACTTTTATACCGCCCTATCTCCCCAGGGACTCAGGGCGGTTTACAGCCATATAAAACACATATATATACAGAATAAAACACCAATTTAAAAAACTTATTACATAAGGCCAAATATTTAAAATAGGAATATAAATAATAAAACCCCATTAAAACCCGATTTAAAATTTAAAACATTTAAAAATTCTAGTCCAGTCCTGCGCAAATAAATAGATGTGTCTTAAGATCGCGGCGGAAGGTTCGAAGGTCAGGAAGTTGGCGAAGTCCTGGGGGAAGCTCGTTCCAGAGGGTGGGGGCCCCCACAGAGAAGGCCCTTCCCCTGGGTGTCGCCAGTCGGCACTGCCTGGTCGACGGCACCCTGAGGAGTCCCTCTCTGTGAGAGCGCACGGGTCGGTGAGAGGCAATCGGTGGCAGCAGACGGTCCCGTAAGTAGCCCGGCCCTATGCCATGGAGCGCTTTGAAGATCATTACCAAAACCTTGAAGCGCACCCGGAAGACCACAGGCAGCCAGTGCAGTCTGCGCAGGAGAGGTGTTACATGGGAGCCACGAGGGGCTCCCTCTATCACCCGCGCAGCCGCATTCCTACCTGGAGTCTCCGGGTGCTCCTCAAGGGGAGCCCCATGTAGAGAGCATTGCAGTAATCCAGATGGGATGTCACGAGAGCATGAGTGACCGTGCATAGGGCATCCCGGTCTAGAAAGGGGCACAACTGGCGAACCAGGCGAACCTGGTAAAAAGCTCTCCTGGAGACGGCCGTCAAATGGTCTTCAAAAGACAGCTGTCCATCCAGGAGGACGCCCAAGTTGCGCACCCTCTCCATTGGGGCCAATGACTCGCCCCCAACAGTCAGCCACGGCTGCAGCTGACTGTACCGGGATGCCGGCATCCACAGCCACTCCGTCTTGGAGGGATTGAGCTTGAGCCTGTTTCTCCCCATCCAGACCCGTAGGGTCTTATAGGGTATTCTTATAGGGTATTGAGCAGGGAGTTGGACTAGAAGACCTCCATGGTTGCTTCCAAGTCTGTTATTCTGTTAAATATGCAAATTTTATGCCCATAAAAGTGTTGACCTTATTTGGACAAAGTTAGCAACCCCTAATTTCCAAGAGCAATACACCCACCAGAGACTGTTATCTCATGGTCTCCTTTCAAGAAACCAATGTCTGGAGTGCATGTGGGTGATCCCAAGTCCTCTTTTTGTCCAGAGACGAATCCCAATGATCCAATCTCTTGGCCAAATCTTCATTCCATTATAGTCACTGATTCTACTCTCAACAAAGCTGTTTCCAGTTTGCCATTTCTTCTGAGTTTTCCAAAGGCATGGTTTTGAAAGTCTGCCCTGCATTAGCAGTGTTTAAAATGGCACACTGGATTTGCTTTTTTTTTTTTTTTACAAGGCATTGGCTAGTACAATTAAAAGTGTCGGTTGTTTAATCATAATTGATTTATTCCAGCTCTGTAAATTGCCTCTCAGGCAAAGCACTTGGTAATGAAATCATGTAAAACTTCATCCACCAATTGATTATTGTGGTGGACATTTTTCTTTCCTCCATGGTATCATTTACGGCTGAGGGATATTACAGTTCATATTTCCCAGCAATTGAATTGCCTCTGTAAGTTACTGCTCAGCTGACATCATTTCCATATTAAAGTTTAGTTCTCTATGTTCTCAAGCTTCTTGAGCCAGTCAAAAATGGAGAAGTAGACAGAATAAAGGTGAGCGAGTCTTAAAAGCGATGATCCTTCTCTGAGATTAAACCAGATTTTACAAAGAATGTATCTCTTTCAGAGGTAGGTTTTAGCAGGTTCTGTTGTGGTCCGCCAGCAGCCTGTGGAGCTGGCAATGGAGTCGGACAGTGATGAGGCTGAGGAAGAGCATGGGCCAGTCCTGGAGGCTGGGAAAGGCCCGGAAGAGGGCTCTGTGTCAGAGACTGAGGTGGGGCCAGGGCCATCGGGGAGTGAGGTGTGGACTCCAGAGCCTCCAGAGACTGATAGTAGTGAGGCAGAGGAACAGGAGGAGCCTGTTCCTAATGCACACATGATTAGAGCTGCCAGAAGGCAAGAGCAGCTCAAGCAAAGAGGACGACTCGGGAGTAGGGCCAAGAGATGATTGGCCCCTCCCATAAGGCTTAAAAGACCAGCGACGGTATTTGGAGTCTTTGCCAGAAAACAAGGTTGATATCTTTGTCTTGTTGCCTTTGTTTCGTATTGGTGTCTTCTGAACTTTTGCCAAGAAAGGCCTTTGGCAGTTTGCCTAATTGGACCAAGGTTGGTGATAGGACTGAGGAATTTGTGTTGGGAGGGATTTGCTTTAATTTAGTTGAACTATGCTGAGAATGAAATAATTCTCAGCTGTTCGAATAAAGTTTATTTGTTTTTACACTGACTGAGTTTCCTACCACCTACTTGGGCCCGGGTCACAACAAGTTCTGACCAGTTCTGGAGAACCGGTAGCAGAAATTTTGAGTAGTTTGGAGAACCGGTAGTAAAAATTGTGTCTGGCCCTGCCCCCATCTATTCTCTGCCTCCCAATTCCCAGCTGATTGGGAGGAAATAGGGATTTTTGCAGTAACCTTCCCTTGGAGTGGGGTGGGAATGGAGATTTTGCAGTTTTCTTTCCCTACCCTGCCCACCAAGCCATGCCATACCCACAGAACCGGTAGTAAAAAAATTTGAAACCTACCACTGAATTCTTTGATTTGATTTTAAAGTGAAAAACAGAATTCACAGATATAAACAATAACTAATTTTAAAAGCAGACAGGATAGATATATAGAGCCTCAAGTTAAAAATTTCTACTTCTCTCTTATCCTTGCTTGTAAGCTTCTCAGTTGTATTTGGTTGACTATAATATATCACAAAAAGTAGGGCTGTATGCACCTTGGGCGTTCTTATGTTGATAGACATGAAAGACTTTAAACTTTTGTAATGAGTTCCATATAATTTAAGATTGTGCTATGCTGAGTCACTTTCTAGATATTATTGGATTCCAGATCCATTCATTCCTGACTACAGGTAGTCCTTAACTTACGGCTGCTTGCTGAGCAACCATTTGAAGTTACGATCTACCTGTAAAAGAGGAGTTACGAATTATGGAACAAAGTGGTTTCAGGACAAAGTGGTTTCAACGTGTAGTCCTCAATGGAACTACATCCACATGGAGGGAAGTATGCAGTGGAGTACCCCAAGACTCTGTTTTAGGCCCAGTACTCTTCAACATCTTCATCAATGACTTGGACGAGGGGATAGATGGGGAACTCATCAAATTTGCAGATGACACCAAGCTGGCAGGAATAGCCAACACTCCAGAAGATAGGCTCAAGATACAGAAAGATCTTGACAGACTTGAACATTGGGCAATGTTCAACAAAATGAAATTAACAAAATGAAATTCAACAGTGAAAAAAGTAAGGTTCTACATTTAGGCCAAAAAAACAAAATGCACAGGTACCGGATATGTGGTACCTTGCTCAATAGTAGTACCTGTGAGAGGGATCTTGGAGTCCTAGTGGATAACCATTTAGATATGAGCCAGCAGTGTGCAGCAGCTACCCAAAAAGCCAACACAATTCTGGGTTGCATAAACAGAGGGATAGAATCAAGATCACGTGAAGTGTTAATATCACTTTATAAGACCTTGATAAGGCCACATTTGGAATATTGCATTCAGTTTTGGTCGCCACGATGTAAAAAGGATGTTGAGACTCTAGAAAGAGTGCAGAGAAGAGCGACGAAGATGATTAGGGGACTGGAGGCTAAAACATATGAAGAACAGTTGCAGGAACTTGGTATGCCTAGTTTATTTATTTATTTATTTATTTATTATTTAAATTTGTATACCGCCCTTCTCCCGAAGGACTCAGGGCGGTTCACAGCCAGGTAAAAATACAGTACTATAAATACAAATTAAAATACAATTAAAAAACTTATTAAAATTGGCCAGGATTAAAATTTAGAGCTAAAAACCCATTAAAACCCATTAAAACACTAACCCAGTCCAGCGCAGATGAATAAGTAGGTTTTAAGCTCGCGGCGAAAGGTTCGGAGGTCCGGAAGTTGACGAAGTCCTGGGGGGAGTTCGTTCCAGAGGCGGAGCCCCACAGAGAAGGCCCTTCCCCTGGGCGTCGCCAGACGACACTGTCGCGCCGACGGCACCCTGAGGAGCCCCTCTCTGTGAGAGCGCACGGGTCGGTGAGAGGTATTCGGTAGCAGCAGGCGGTCCCGTAGGTATCCCGGCCCTATGCCATGGAGCGCTTTAAAGACATTCACCAACACCTTGAAGCGCACCCGGAAGGCCACAGGTAGCCAGTGCAGCCGGCGCAGGATAGGTGTCACTCGGGAGCCACGAGGGGCTCCCTCAATCACCCGCGCAGCTGCATTCTGGACTAACTGTAGCCTCCGGATGCCCCTCAAGGGGAGCCCCATGTAGAGAGCATTGCAGTAGTCCAGACGAGACGTCACAAGGGCGTGAGTGACTGTGCACAAGGCATCCCGGTCTAGAAAGGGGCGCAATTGGCGCACCAGGCGGACCTGGTGGAAAGCTCTCCTGGAGACGGCCGTCAAATGGTCTTCAAAAGACAGCCGTTCATCCAGGAGAACGCCCAAATTGCGCACCCTCTCCATCGGGGCCAATGACTCGCTCCCGACAGTCAGCCGCGGACTCAGCTGACTGTACCGGGATGCCGGCATCCACAGCCACTCCGTCTTGGAGGGATTGAGCTTGAGCCTGTTCCTCCCCATCCAGACCCGTACGGCTTCCAGACACCGGGACAGCACTTCGACGGCTTCATTGGGGTGGCCCGGTGTGGAAAAGTACAGCTGGGTGTCATCAGCGTACAGCTGGTACCTCACACCGAAGCCACTGATGATCTCACCCAGCGGCTTCATATAGATGTTGAACAGAAGGGGCGAGAGAATCGACCCCTGCGGCACCCCACAAGTGAGGCGCCGCGGGGTCGACCTCTGCCCCCCCGTCAACACCGTCTGCGACCGGTCGGAGAGATAGGAGGAGAACCACCGATAAACGGTGCCTCCCACTCCCAATCCCCCCAACCGGCGCAGCAGGATACCATGGTCGATGGTATCGAAAGTTTAAGTTTAAGGAAAAGAAGGACTAGGGGAGACATGATAGCAGTGTTCCAATATCTCAGGGGTTGCCATAAAGAAGAGGGAGTCAAACTAATCTCCAAAGCACCTGCGGGCAGAACAAGAAGCAATGGGTGGAAACTAATCAAGGAGAGAAGCAACCTAGAACTAAGGAGAAATTTCCTGACAGTTAGAACAATTAATCAGTGGAACCACTTGCCTGCAGAAGTTGTGAATGCTCCAACACTGGAAATTTTTAAGGAAATGTTGGATAGCCATTTGCCTGAAATGGTGTAGGGTTTCCTGCCTGGGCAGGGGGTTGGACTAGAAGGCCTCCAAGGTCCCTTCCAACTCTGATATTATTATTATTATTATTATTATTATTATTATTATTATTATTATTATTATTATTATTATTATTATTATTATTATTATTATTATTATTATTATTATTATTATTATTATTATATACCTGTCTATGCATATTCTCAGTCATCCAGGTCAGGGTTGTCCCAAAGGTGGTTTTTCAAGAGGCAACTGAACTTTCTGGGGTTGTTTGTTTTTTCTTTGAAAACGTTTCGCTTCTCATCCAAGAAGCTGAACGCTGAAGAAGCTTCTTGGATGAGAAGCAAAACATCTTCAAAAAACAACAGCCCAGAAAGTTCAGTTGCCTCTTGAAAAACCACCTTTGGGACAGGAGCAGTGGTGGGATTCAAATAATTTAACAACCAGTTCACCCAGGGTCAGGTTGGCTGTCGTGGGAGGCGTGGCCCATCCTCCAGCTTTGCCACACATGTGGGACGAGCCTCCCTAGATGGCCAATCTGACCCTGGGCGAACCAGTTGTTAAATTACACATACATACACAGTATCAAAGTGGATGCTGGGTGCTGCACTGTGCTGCAATGGAGAAACGGGCAATGGAGCGGCTGGCACAAGGGAAAGAGGAGCAGCAGGGACAGGGGTGGGTTCCACTTATCTTTACTGACGGTTCACAATGGGATTGCGCACATGCTTCATGCGCAGATCACCCATGATGACATCGTGGCGGGTGGGTGAAGCCTCCCGCTGGTTTTACTACCGGTTCTATAGAACCGGACTGAACCAGGAGCAACCCACCATTGAGCAGGGAGAAAAAAGAGGGAAAGGGGCCTTCTCAGTGGTGGGATTCAAGTAATTTAACAACCAGTTCTCTGTCCTAATGATTTCTTCCAACAACCAGTTTGCAAAACTACTCAGAAAGTTAACAATCCCACCACTGGGCCTTCTTCTTCCCTCGCGCCGGCCGCTCCATTGCCCGTTTCTCTATTGAAGCACAGTGCAGCGCCCAGGATCCACTTTGAGAGCGGGAGGGTGGGTAATTTAACAACCAGTTCTCCAAAACCGGTGCGAACTGGCTGAATCTCACCACTGGACAGGAGATACCTGCATCTCAGGTATGTCAGCAGAACACCAAGTGCTGTAGTTAAAGGAAAGCCAAGCAACAAGAGAAATCTTCCAGGTCTTCAGAATAAGGACTGTATGCTAGATCTTGGTAACTCAAGCCTAGGAACCTGATCAGTACAGTCACCTGTATATTTGGATGGAAGCTTTCTTTGGCCTCAGGGCACTCCAATTCCCTGATAAATATTGCAGGAGTTGGCAAGAGATAGATAGTTTTGCATTCCAAATCAGATGTTGCAAAACAGGATGAAACTTCCATTGCCCTAGTATAATTAACATGTAAAACCACAGGTCTCCCAAAGGCATATATTCTTCATGCCTTCTGGGTTATTTTCCCAAGCTTTAGATTGGTGCTCACCGCATGCTACGTGTTGCCCATAAATTGCTCTGTTAGCAAGCTTTTAACCTTTTCTGTGTGATGCTGCCCCTGAAAACAAACAAATCGAAACAATGTTTTGTTTGGAAGGCGTGAGAAAAACCAAATATTTGGGCTGAAAACCTCAAAATGCTTTTGAATCCCCTAAAAAGACTCACCCAATTGCGTATGTAACCTGCACCAGCATAGCCTTGAGCAAGCAAAAATCAAAAGTGCGAAGAACTACCGTAGATGCTAATAATCTCATAGCTCCCAGCAAGCGACTATTTTTAAATAATGAGGCGCCAAAAATGGGGATCTTACTTCTCACTTTCTATGCCGGGAGATGGCAGATGCTGTTGCAGAAAACACATCAGAAAATATTGGTTGTGGAGTGAAATCACAGGCCAGAGGTGGATATTCACCAGGGTTCACATTTATTTATTTATTTATTTATTTATTTAATCACATTTATATACCGCCCTATCTCCCAGGGGACTCAGGGCGGTTTACAGCCTAATAAAAACATGCATATAAATACAGAATAAAACACCAATTTAAAAAACTTATTAAATAAGGCCGAATGTTAAAAATTGCAATAAAAATAATAAAACCCCATTAAAACCAAATTAAAATTTAAAATTCTAGTCCAGTCCTGCGCAAATAAATAGATGTGTCTTAAGATCGCGGCGAAAGGTTCGAAGGTCGGAAAGTTGACGAAGACCTGGGGGAAGTTCGTTCCAGAGGGTGAGAGCCCCCACAGAAAAGGCTCTCCCTCTGGGCGTCGCCAGTCGGCACTGCCTGGCTGATGGCACCCTAAGGAGTCCCTCCCTGTGAGAGCGCACGGGTCGGTGGGAGGCAATCGGTGGCAGCAGACGGTCCCGTAGATAGCCCGGCCCTATGCCATGGAGCGCTTTGAAGACCTTGAAGCGCACCCGAAAGGCCACAGATAGCCAGTGCAGTCTGCGCAGGAGAGGTGTCACATGAGAGCCATGAGGGGCTCCCTCTATCACCCGCGCAGCCGCATTCTGGACTAACTGGAGCCTCCGGGTGCTCTTCAAGGGGAGCCCCATGTAGAGAGCATTGCAGTAATCCAGACGAGATGTCACGAGAGCATGAGTCACAGGCCATCATTCACTGTTTCACCCCCTCAAAGTGCCTCCTTGCTACAGTTCTATGTGTTATGGGGCTGTGGTGGTTAGAACGCAGTATTGCAGTTAACTCTGCTGACTGCCAGCAGTTTGATTTCCACCAGCTAATGGTTGACTCAGCCTTCCATCCTTTCGAGGTCAGTAAAATGAGGACCCAGATTGTTGGGGGCAATAGGCTGACTCTGTAAGCCGCTTAGGTAGAACTGTAAAGCACTATCTGTTGTGACCAAGGCCAAAGTAGTGATTACCAAACACAATTCAGTCCCCAACAAACTTATTTTATTAGAACAGCTGAGAATGAATTCATTTTCAGCTTATTCCAAAACAAATTCTTCATAAAGAGTCCTTCGGCCTTATCACCAACCTTTGTTGTCTTTGGCTACCTGCCAAAGGCTTTTCTTGGGAAAAACCCCACAAAATTCAAGAGACCCTGATAAGAAGCAATGGAATTCAATGTTACTTTTCCACTAAGAACTCAACGGCTTGTTGCTGCTCTTTTAAGCCTTATGGGAGTGGCCAATCATCTTTATTTAATTATTTATTTTGTCAAGTACATATTAAATAACATATATAAGTATAACCATGAATTGAATACATAAAATGAATACAGTTAAAGGAAACATTAGGACAGGCACGGTAGGCACGCTGGTGTTCTTATGCACGCTCCTTACACACCTCTTAGGAATGGGGTGAGGTCAATAGTAGATAGTCTTAGGTTAAAGTTTGGGGATTTTGGGATGAGACCACAGAGTCTAGTAGTGCATTCCAGGCATTAACAAGTCTGTTACTGAAGTCATATTTTTTGCAATCGAGTTTGGAGCAGTTCACTTTAAGTTTGTATATATTGTGTGCTCGTGTATTGTTGTGGTTGAAGCTGAAGTAGTCATTGAGAGGAAGGACATTGTAGCAGATGATTTTATGAGCTATGCTCAGGTCATACTGAAGGTGGCGTAGTTCTAAATTTTCTAAACCCAGAATTTCAAGTCTGGTGGCATAAGGTATTTTGTTGCAGGCAGAGGAGTGGAGGACTCTTCTTGTGAAATATTTCTGGATGTGCTCAATTGTATTAATGTCCGATATGCAGTGTGGGTTTTGGTCTTCTGGCCTTACTGCCAAATCGTCCTTTTTGCTTCAACTGCTCTTGCCTTCTGTCAGTTTTTCGCATGCATGCACTAGGAACAGGCTCCTCCTGTTCCTCTGTCTCTCTGCTGTCTGCCTCTGGAGGCTCTGGAGTGTGCACATCGCTCCCAGATGGCCCTGGCCCCATCTCTGTCTCTGACGCAGAACCCTCATCCAGGTCTTCCCCTGACTCCAGAACTGGCCCATCATCCTTCCCAGCTTCCGCACTGTCCGTCTCCACTGCCAGGTCCACAGGCTGCTGGTGGACCACAACACTATGGAGCAGTGCTATTGCTATTATGTTAGCAGTGTTTAGCATCTACAACAGACCTGGGCATTTTACAGCCCCTGGGTCACATCCGGCCCTTTCTCTGGCCCAAGTGAGGTCAGCTGGAAATTAGAAATCAAGTGTAAATAAGTCAGCCACAATGGGCTGGAGAAAAAGCCAAGTTGAGTCTGGTTCTGCACAGTTGCCGAGTGCTCCTTCAATCAACTGCCTGCCACGGGAGAGCAATGCAGATGAAAAAGCACTTTTCTGCACCTATGTAGCATTCACATGTCACCTGGAGCAGCTAATGAGGATGATATGGCAGTTATTGTGTTAGGAGACCTGGGCTCAGCCACCCAGTGCCACCTGGGTGGAATCATGACCTTGCAAGCAACTGGACGGAGCACAGCTAGGTTTGGCCCTCCACAATAGTCCCAGCTCCTCAAGTGGCTCCCTGGGAAAATTAATTGTCCACCCCTGCTCTACAGCTTCTCCTTGACTTAACAACCACTTATATAGCAACTATTCAAAGTTACGACAGTGCTGAAACAAGTGACTTATGACCAGTCCTCACATTTATGACTTTCACAATATCCTGGACTGCGTTTCAGACCAACAACCACCTTTTCTGGCTCTGCAGGGCCAAGATGTAATTGTTCTGTCTCCACCAACCACAACCAAGCAGCCCCGCGAGATGACTATATCTGCCAGCAATTTACTCCAATGACAGATATCAGTTCTGGCAACGAACCTGTGATTGCCTGCCAAGTTCTCCTATCTCCTCAGACCAGCATAACTGCAATTCAGAAATAAACAGAAGCCAAAGTCTTAATCTCAAAATATTGCAGCCAAAGTTTCCAAGCGTCAGTTTTTGTCCATCATAAGAAGCTATAGAGCAGCTCCTCCTGCTTTTATACCCTGTGGGGTGTGGCTCCGTGACTCAGCACTCTCTAGCCCTGCCCCACCCCTTCTTTTGTTGTTCCTGCCTCTCCTTTCTGTGATGCTTGGGATCTAACCAGGACTGATTGTCAGCAGCTGCGTCTTGAGGCATTTCCTTGGAGGGGGAAGGTGCGGGAGAAAGAGGCCTCATCATCTCCTCCACCTGGCCTGCCCCTGCGACCTGCAGCAGAGCAAGAGAGGAAGATCCTGCAGAGGGAAGCCCTGTTGGCTCTTCCCCCTCACTCTCTGAGTCACTCTCTGCCAGGAGGCCCAGCTCAGGGGCTGAAGACACAACAGTAGTCTCAATAGCTCAATAGCTCAAATAGCAAAGGAGTTTCAGCAGGGTGAGGTCCCATTCCTTCCCCAACTGTTGTCTACCTAGCAGTTCGAAAGCATGCAAATGTGAGTAGATAAATAGGTATCACTTTGGTGGGAAGGTGACGGTATTCTGTGTGCCTCTGGTGTACAGCCACACTGGCTACATGACCATGGAAATCGTCTTTGGACAACGCTGGCTCCCTTGGCTAAGAAACAGAGATGAGCACTGCGCCCTAGAGTCGGGCATAACTGGACAGGGAAAACTTTACCCTTACTTTTTAAACTTTTCTCATCCTACCCTAAAAGAAAGTGGAATTGAGAGAGGGGAACAAGGAAAAGGCAAATTCTAATATCTCCATCCTTAACTGTTCATAATGAGTCCAAATTGTGCTGCCAGCATTTGTGGGCTTACTGTTGAATTTCAGTAGCTGGTTTTGCTCCATGGTGGGGGGACTGGGTGAGTTTTAAAGATAGTAAAGGGAGAAATTTGCTTTTAAAAAGCTTCCTGTTCCCATTCTCAATGTTAACACCACAAATCATAAAAAAAAAAACCTAGAACAAAAATAAAAATTTCATTGACCTTATCACATCCTCACATGAGACCCAGAATGTCAGGAAACTGGAGACTGTTAAGAAATTATCTCTGAACTGGAGCATCTCTTCTCTCTCAGCCAAGTTTCTTCTAAATAATAGTTAAGAGAGAGAGAGAGAGAGAGAGAGAGAGAGAAAGAGAGAGAGAGAGAGACAGAATGGTGCAATAGAAGATGGAACATTTTCCACCAAGGAACAAACGTAAATCTTTTGATTGCTTTTCCTTTAAACCTGTGCTATCTGCTGGCTCCAGAGATCACAAAAATGACAGAATAGGACAAAGCTTTCAGGGCTGTGTGTGAAAAAATTTCAATCCCCATGCAGCCCCGAGGACATTGAGATAGGCCTTGGGGCATCCAGTGTGGAAGGAAGATGTGACAGGATAATGTTTGGCGATGGCAGATTTTTCTTCTTGCCTTTGTCTAAATCAAGAGCAGCAGACTGGCTTACAAAATACTCCCTCTTTCTCTCTGTATACGAGAGGTGAATTTGAAAAGCTGAAAAATTAGGACTTTTCATCTTAAACTTTTTTGTGAGAGAAAGATTGCTTATTGATGCCTGGGTAAGGCCACGCTTGGAATAGTGCATCTAGTTTTGGGTGCCACAATGTAAAAAAGATGTTGAGACTCTAGAAAGAATGTACAGAACAGCAACAAAGATGATTAAGGGGCTGAATGCTAAACCGTCCAATGAACAGTTAAGGGAACTAGTTATGTCTAATCTAACACAGAGAAGGACTAGGGGCAGAGGGGGTATTCAGCTGGTTTGAACCGGTTCGGGTGAACCAGTAGCAGTGATGTAATGCCATCTTATTTAACCACATTTTCAAGGCCGGGTGCATGTGCAGAAGGTGCGTGCACGAGCAAAGCGCATGCACAGAAGACCAGGCGCATGCGCAGAAGGCATGTGCATGAGCAAAGCGCATGCACAGAAGGCTGGGCACATGGCAGAAGGCACGTGCACGAGCAAAGCACATGCACAGAAGGCCTGGCGCATGCGCAGAAGGTGCGTGCACAAGCAAAACGCATGACCAGAAGGCTGGGCACATGTATGCATGAGCACATGCATAGAAGGCCAGGCGCTGTCAGGCCTGGAAACCCTGTCAGGCGCATGCACAGAAGGAGTGCGCACAACCAAAGCACATGCACAGAAGGCACACGCACAAGCAAAGCACATGCACAGAAGGCTGGGCACATGCGCCAAAGGTATGTGCATGAGCAAAGTGCATGCACAGAAGGCCAGGTGCATGCGCAGAAGGCACACGCACAAGCAAAGCACATGCACAGAAGGCTGGGTGCATGCACAGAAGTGCGCATGACGAACTGGTGGTAAAAACATGTGAAACCCACTGCTGACTGGGGGTGACATGATCTTCAAATATTTGAGGAGTTGTTACGAAGAAGAGGGGGTCAACCTATTCTCCAAAGCACCTGAAGGCAGGACAAGAAGCGATGGATGGAAATTAATCAGGGAGAGAACCAACCTAGAAATAAGAAGACATTTCTGACAGTTAGAACAATTAATCAGTGGAATGGCTTGCATTCAGATACTGTCGTTGCTCCATCATGGAAGTTTCAAAGAAGAAATTGGACAACCATTTGTTTGAAATGGAATAGGGACTCCTGCTTGAGCCGGGGGTTGCTCTAGAACAGCAGTTCTCAACCTGTGGGTCAGGACCCCGTTGGGGGTCGAATGACAATTTGCCAGGGGTCGCCTAAGACCATCGGAAATATGGGAAGTATACTTGCGAGTTGAAGAATCGCGCTCCAATGGTTGACTTCACAAGCCAGCTGCAGGCTCTTCAAATCGCTAGCCGAATTCGGCTTCAGGCTCGATGAATTAAAAAAGAGAGAAATCTTTGCTCTGATGTCTCCCTCTCAAGGCAGCTGCAATCACTCCCAATCGCTAGCCTAATCTGGCTTCAGGCGCGATGAATTAAAACAGAGAGAAATCTTTGCTCTGATGTCTCCCTCTCAAGCCAGCTGCAATTACTCCCAATCGCTAGCCTAATCTGGCTTCAGGCGTGATAAATTCAAAACAAAAATAATTTTATGGTTGGGGTCGCCACATCGTGGGGAATTGTATTAAAGGGGTCGCCACATCATGGGGAATTGTATTAAAGGGGTCGCAGCACTATAAAGGTTGAGAACCATTGCTCTAGAAGTTCTTCAAGATCCCCTCCAAGTCTGTTTTTCTGTTGTTATTCTGTTAAAACCAGAACAAAATAGTGAAGACTTGCTGTATATGCTATGTTTCCCAACCCACCTTCAAGTTGGGTGTGGAGAGGTGTGTCAAGGTATGGGATGGATATTGCTTAGCTGGTTTGATTTGGTTCTTACAAACTAGCTGTGTGCTACTAGATTTATCAAGTACTTGCTTAATGGTTTGATGTAAACACAGCCAATGTGTTTTCTCATTTCTGGCAAAAATTATCCCTAGATAATGGGAACAATGGGTTCACTTTACAACGGCTGCATTCAGTTAATGACTGCTGACAGGGAATAATTCCATCAACACTGTCAGACTATTTACTGAATCTGCACTACTATTAATCGTCTCATAGTTCCCATCACCAATCTCTTTCCACTTATGACTGTATGACTGTAACTTGTTGCTGGCAATCCTTATGATTTATATTGATATATTGACCATCAATTGTGTTGTACCTTGATGAAGGTATCTTTTCTTTTATGTACACTGAGAGCATAGGCACCAAGACAAATTCCTTGTGTGTCCAATCACACTTGGCCAATAAAAATTCTATTCTATTCTATTCTATTCTGAAGAAAAGGTAATAAAAGCAGGTATGGTCACATACTGATATGGTTAATGACTGTCACAATGTATGATTTAGGATTGTATTTGTAGGCTCAATTACGGTCATAATCCAAGGACTACCTGTACTTGGTTTATTACACTTTTTTTTAAAGTCATATTTAAGGACTAGATTTGTGTTGGTAGGAGAATCATATTGCAGACCCATGAAAACATAGAATTCAAATTTTAGTTGTGCATGGAAAGCTGAGCCAAAGAACACGCAGAAATAGAATATCACACAGCTTCTTTTTATCTACATTTGGTGCATAGGGAACTTGGAGTGTTCACAATCATTTTTAGGATCTTAATTGTGTCTTTTGTCCTTTTTCATTAAGCTCGGCCTTTTAAAAAAAATCTTATTCTCATACACATGAGTAACAAAAAGCAACTGGGAAGAGAGCGGCCATTGAGATACCTTTAAAAGCTGCCCTTATGGTTAATAATAATAATATTTTATGGGAGAAAAAAGTGTTGGTCCTTGAATTTAATATAGGTAGACCTGGAATTATGACCACAACTGAGACTGGAATTTTGGTTGCTAAGCAAGGCAGTTGTTAAGTGTGTCATGCCCGGATTTGTAACCTAGATTTTGCTATGGTTGTTAAGCCAATCACTGCAGTTGTTAAGTGAATCTTGCAGTCATTAAGTGAACCTGACTTCATAACATAATATAATAACAGAGTTGGAAGGGACCTTGGAGGTCTTCTAATCCAACCTCCTGCCCAGGCAGGAAACACTACACCATCTCAGACAAATGGTTATCCAACATTTTCTTAAAAATTTCTGTGTTGGAGCATTCACAACTTCTGCAGGCAAGTTGTTCCACTTATTGATTGTTCTAACTGTCAGAAAATTTTCCTTTGCTTCCCTTTGCTTGTCAGAAGCTGGCTGGGAAGAAATTGCAAATGGTGATCACATAACCATGGGATGCTGCAATCAACATAAATACATGCTGATTGGCAAGCACCTGAATTTTGATTACGTGGCAGTGGGAATGTTGTGACTGTCATAAGTGTGAGTTACTATTTTTCACAGCCGTTACAAATTCAAAGGATCACTAAATGAATGGTTGTAAGCCAAGGACTACCTGTATTAGACTTTTGAACAAGTTTCTAAAATTATGATATTTTTGAAAATGTCCAACCTAGAAACTTGGCATCTCCTGAAGTCTACAGTGAAAGATTGAATATTGAAAGGATTCAATATTGGTTATCAATGTTTACATCTTAATCGATGGGGGGCAAGGGTGGGATTCAAAAATTTTAGCAACTGTTTCTCTGCCTGGTTGCTGGGTGGGCGTGGCCATGGTGGGCATGGCCTATTCCGCGTCCTGCACCACAGCGGGGGGGGGGGCATTTTTGCCCTCCTCTGGCTCTGGAGGCTTTCCTCGAGCCTGAGGACATAAAAAGGCCTTCCCCAGGTTCTGGAGACCCGCTGGAGGCCAGAAACAGGCCCGTTTCCAGACTTCCAGAACTTCCGGGAGGCCCGTTTTTCGCCCTCCAAGAGCCACTGTGCAGGCCCTGCACTTACCTGGCATCCAAAACAGGCTGCATGGGAAACTCCCGGGAGGGGCAGGAGGGGCAAGGTGGGGCCAGCCAGTCCTTGCAACTACCGGTTCAGCGAACCAGATGTAAAATTAGCATCCGGTTTTCCCAAACGGGTCCAAACCGGTTGAATCCCACCCCCGATAGGGGGGTTTGAGAAAACATTCAAATATTCCAAACTGCAGTTTTGGAAAGTGTAATGGCAAATTGGAGCATACAATTAGGTGAACAGATGGCAGAGAGCACGGTCATAACTAGGGCAGTAACAGGAACTGAAGGATCTTGATATTGTCTGTGTGCTAAGACAGAGGTGGGAGGGAACCCAACACACCCAAAACTGCTGTTGAGTTGAAAATATTGTTTGCAGGTTTAAAATGGAATTCTTCACTGAGAAGAACCAGAGACAGACAAGGCGAGGTTATGGTTTGCCAAACGCTCTGATTGTCCCCAACTCACATTGCTCTACCATAAAAAAATTAAATTAAGAGAGTGTACAATTAGGAGAAGGTAGAAACAAAACCTGATCAATCCTCAGCCCCTGACAATTGCTCCTATAGTGCTGAAGCATAGATTTGGGAGAGTCAAGATGTTGTTGAACTACAACGACTAGCCGACTGTGTTGGCTTGGACTATGGGTGAAGGCAGCTATGGCTGCAGCACTACAGTATCTGAAGGTGTATAGAATCCCCTTTATCTTTTCCAATTTATCTGGGGTCTCCGACTGTCAGAAATCCTGTAATGGTACCTAGAAATGACTTTGGGAGACAGGAAGAAGAACCACAGCCTAGACCAGTGATGGCAAACCTTTTCGGCACCGACTGCCCAAACCAGAACACACGTGTATGCATGTGCTAGAGCACCAGAAACCTGAAGACCAGCTGGCCGGTGTGCATGCGTGTGCCTGCCAGCTGGTCTTCGGATTTCTGGCATGCACATACATGCCAGCCAGAGCACTGGCAATCCAAAGGCTTGTTTTTTGGCTGGTTTTTTGGCTGTTTTCAGATCGCTTTTTTGGGCCATTTTTCAGGCTATTTTCCAGCCCACAAAACAGCCTGGAAATGGCCTGGAAAATGGCCTGTTTTTAGGCTATTTTTGGGACCGTTATCTGATGCTCCAGTGTCCGTGAAAACCAGCTGGCTGGAGCCCATGTGCATATCACAAACCAGAAGAGCAGCTGGCGAAGGCATGCGTGCCCCCAGAGAGGGGGTTTTGTGTGCCACCTCTGGCATGTATGCCATAGGTTCACCATCCCAGGCTTAGACAATGGTCTGAAAAATGACATTTGAGCCCGAAGGAGGTGGAGTAGAGAAAGCATCTCAGATGGGCCTATACCTAGTTTTCAGAACTAAGGGTATAAAGATTTTGGCAGCGGTTTGCTCTCCAAGCTTTATTTCAATGTAGTTTCTGAACTTTTTGTTACCAGACTAGGTAACGTCATCAGCAGGGTTTTCATGTCCTTTTCTCCTTAGCTTAAAAATGTCTTGCGTGCCAGTGTGGTCATCTAGTCACGTGATTGGTTGTTCATTTGGAGCTATATTTAAAGTCTGAGCAGCTGATTGGTTCTCTTGTTGATTGGTTGTTTGAATGGTCTGGTTTCTTACATATATACATGCTGGGTCTAGATTCAATATGTTTGTTAATTGCTCCTTTGATAGAATACCAGGCTTCAATAAATTCATTTTTTATTTTGCAAAAAAGTTAAAGCCTTTTGGATTAAAATATGGTGGATTATGCAGAACATTTTGAAAAAGAAGATCAAGTTTGTTCCACAGTTCTTTTTATTAGGAATAATTCCAGATTGCACTGTTATAGAGACAAAACTGATTTTGAATTTAATAACTGCTGCAAGACTATTGATTGCACAATATTGGAAGAAAGAAGACTTACCTACAATTGGAGAATGGATTAGTAAAGTATCAAATTTAGCAGAAATGGCAAAAATTTCTGCCTACTTGAAAGACTGTACACAAGAAAAATATATTTTGGAATGGAGGAAGTGGATTGATTATATTCAAAATAAGTATCAGATTAAAAAATATCAATTAGTTTTTGAGTGAAGTTAGGAATTGCTATGTATTAGTTTAAGAAAGAAGGGAATTGATAGTGTGATGGTGTGAAATGGAATATGTTTTATGTTATATTTTAGATTATGTTTGTTAGTTACAATACCCTGTATTCTGTTCTGGGAAGTCTCGGGAGGGAGGAGGGGAAAGGGGGAAGGGAAGATTATAAATTGATTGATTGCCATTGTACAGGAATAATGGTAGAATTAAACAAGTTGGAATGGTGTAAAGTCGGGACTGCTCGGTAACCACTCCCGAAGGAAAGGGTAAGGAAAGAGGAGTAAAGAAGGAAGAAAGTAGGTAGGCAGGTAGGTAGGTAGGAAAGAAGGGAGGGAGAAGAAAGGATAGGAGGAGAAGGAGGAGGAGAAGATAGAGGGTTAGAAAAGATGGTAGTGAGAATTGGGAAAGAGGCGGGGAAGTAGGAAAGCGAGGAGAAGGATGGTGGGGAAAGTCGAAGAAGGATGAGAAGGGTAGAAAGGATTAAGGGAGGGAGTGGCAGTCGAGCAGCCCTGATTGAGTATAATTCGAGTATAGGATCGATTGTTGGATAAGTGATTGTATTGTACACTGGTCAAATTGTGGGAATTATTATGGAAAATAAAAATTTTGCCCTGGGGGGAAAAAAATAAAATCATTTTTTATTGAAGAATATAAAGGTTGGGAAGCAGGGGTAAAATGCTACCGGTTTGGACTGGTTCTCCTGAATCAGTAGTAATAAAAGCTACCGATTCGGGTGAACCAGTATCTCCAATGATCAGCTGTGCTGATTCGGACGAACCAGTATCTCCAATGATCAGCTGTGCCGCGTGATTTATATTCGCTAGAAAGCAGGAAATCCTGCTTTCTAGCGAATCTAAATCATGCGGCACAGTTGTTTCCCCCTTCGCTGTTCTACTTACCTTGGAAAAAGTTTCTTAAGCCTCTTTTTTAGTACTGTGTTGTAGCACCAGCGGTGCGCACGTGCGCGAAGCGTGTTTGGCACGCACCATGCATGCATGCACAGTGAACCAGTAGCAGCAAACCGGTAGCAGATTTTGGAGCATTTCACCACTGTTGGGAAGGATACATTCAAACCCGCAAGATTTGTTAATGTAACCTTAACATAAAAACAGAACTAGTCACCACGATACAAAAAAAGATGCTGGGACCCTAGAAAATGTGCAGAGAAGGGTGACTGAGATGATAAAGAGTCTGCAGGATAAATCATATGATGAATGGTTGAGGGAGCTCAAAGAAAAGGATTGTGGGGTGGGAATGATGACTGTCTTCTAGTATTTGAGGGTCTGTCAGAGGGAATGGAGATTGACTGATTATCCAAAGCATCAGAAGGTAGAACAAGAAGTTACAGATGGAAGCTCATTAAAGAGAGATCCAACCCAGATATAAGGATAAATTTTCTGACATTGAGAACAGTTAATCAATGGAATAGCTTGTCTCCCAGAGTTGTGGGTGCTAATTTTAAAAAAAATAGAGCGGACAACCATTTGACTGGGATTGTATAAGGTCTCCTGCCTTGAGTAGGGAATTGGACTAGAAGACCTCCGAGGTCCCTTCCAGCCCTATTATTCTATATTGTATGTATTCATGGTCATGCTTCTTGTAGAACACGGAACAAAAAAATCACAAGGCTGGAAAGGAATTGTCCAAATTATTTAAAACTTTAATAGACTGTCATCAAGTCTGCAGCTCTTCCTCCTGTCTCCCAAGATCATTCTCACGTACCATTATAAGTCCCCAGCCTTCAGAGTCATTGTAGGAGTTGGAGTCCTACCAAAACTGGAGGATACCCCCATAAGAAAGGCTACTTTAGACTAAGAAGAGAAAGCACTGCTGTCTAGGGATTGCTTTCAGATAACAGCACCCTCCGTTATTTCACAGGAAATCATTTATTGTTTATTTTTATACATTTATGCGAGAAGATAAATAGGTACCACTTCAGTGGGAAGGTGAATAGTACGCCTTTGCCATAAAGCCATACCGGCCTGATGATGTTGTGGTCCACCAGCAGCCTGCGGAGCTAGTAGCAAAGTCAGACAGTGAGGAGGCTGGGGAGGACAATGGGCCAGTCCTGGAGTCAGGGGAAGGCCTGGACGAGGGTTCTGCATCGGAGGCAGAGATGGGGCCAGGGCCATCTGGGAGCGATGCGCGGACTCTGGAGCCTCAAGAGGCGGACAGCAGAGAGGCAGAGGAACAGGAGGAGCCTGTTCCTAGTGCGTGCATGCAAAGAGCTGCCAGAAGGCAAGAGCAGCTAAAGCAAAAAAGATGACTCGGAAGTAAGGCCAGAAGATGACTGGCTCCTCCCATAAGGCTTAAAAGAGCAGCAAAGGCTCTTGGGCTCTTTGTAGGAAAGCAACATTGCTACATCTGTTTCTATTCGGCCTCTCTTGTTTCTGAACTTTGTGGGGCTTTGCCAAAAAAAGCCTTTGGCAGGGTGCCAAAGAAGATAAAGGCTTGTGATAAGGCCGAAGGACTTTTTCTGAAGGACTTCTTTTGGAATTAATTTGGACTAAGCTGGGAATGAAGTAATTCACAGCTGTTATAATAAAATACTTTTGTTTAGGACTGATTGTGTCTGGTAATAACTATTTGAGCCTGGGTCACAACTCATGACTATAGAAGCATCTTTGGACAATGCTGGCTCCCTTGGCTAAGAAACAGAGATGAGCACCGCCCCCTAGAATCCAATTGATCAGGGAAACCTTTTCATTTCCCTTTTAACAAGGAGAAAAATCTCAGATTCCATCCTCAGTCAGGGACACGCCCCCCCCATTGTCTCAACATTCCATCTCATAACAATGGACTTCCCCAGCTCTGCTGCCCCTCCTGAAAGGCCCATTTAGCCTCATAATAGAACTAAGCTCAGGTATGCAGACAAGGACCTGCCTAGTTTCCCCAAACTATCCAGCCAATCAGGTGCCTAGGATTTATTTATTTATTTTTTTGGTCAGTGTCTTTGGACAACACTGGCTCCCTTGGCTAAAAAACCGAGATGTGCACTGCCCCCAAGATTTGGATACAACTAGACAGGGGACAACTTTACCTTTACCTGCCAAGAATTAAAGGGTAAGGCAGTCCAATATTAAACTGGAGTTAAACTGGCAGAAAGACAAGTGAAATTTAAATTTTCATTAAATCTTATTTATTTGGACACAAAGTCCTTCTCTGACTTTTGAGCCTTTTTTGTTTTCTTTTTTTTTAAAAATGATATTGTATCTCAGTTTTGATTAGACCAGAGATCGGTGATGATATCTTTATATTTTTAATGAAAAGACAGGTGCAATGCTCTAAATTAGATTAAAAGCAATGTTCCTGAGAGGTTTGGATTCATTCTCCCCCCCACCCCTCATCATTTTCTTGATGAAAATTACCCTTTTCTGTCATTTCTTTTGACCCTGCTACCGAAAACGTACAGTCATTGACAGAGAACTTGGTTGTCTTGTCATCACAGATACGTAACAGTTCTACCCTTTGCACCAGCTTTGAAAAAGAACACTTGGATCTGTGAGACAAAGACCCCAAATTATGAATGAGATACAATATGTTCTCCCCAGTCACAGTATTTTGTATGGCATTAGGGTCATATCTCAGATGAAGCCTACACATCTGCCAGAAATCTGCCAGGTGGAATTAGTCTCGTAAGTTGAAAATGTTCATAAAACCGTAGAACGTCCTTCAACCAAATTTATTATTTCCCATGCTATATATATGCGGCACTAGCTGACACATCTAAATCAGGCCTTCTGTTCCAACAGTGGTAAGTCAATTGAAGAGAAGGTTATTCAGGATTAGAAAATCACTACTGAGAATAGTGCAATTGTATAGCTTTAGATTGGTTGAGCTGAGTTCAACGCCATCTTCCTTACTGTGCATTAATGTATATTAATGTATATTTCCCCCCCATGGCATCACTCTTCTAAACAATTAATTCCCACAACACTGTCAAACTACATAGCAAGACTGTATTACTATTCTTCTTCTCATCTTTCCTATTACCTAACTCCTTATGTTCTTATGACTATAACTTTGTTGCTTGTATCTTACAATTAATATTGTTTTATTTAGTATCCCAGAATGATTTATGTTGTTTGCTTATTTAGTATCCTATGACCATCACTAAGTGTTGTATTTTATGATTTATGATGGATGTATTTTTATGATGATTATGATCATGATTTATCACTTATTGCTTGTACGTACATGACAGCTTATGCACTAGAGATAAATTCCTTGTCTGTCCAATCATATTTGGCCAATGAAGAATTCTACTCTATCTACTCTACTCTACCCTACTCTATTCTACTCTACTCTACTCTACTCTACTCTACTCTACTCTACTCCTTTTTAAAATTAAATTAAAAATGCATTTGGATATTTAAAATATGATAGGGCTGGAAGGGATCTCAGAGGTCTTCTAGTCCAATCCTCTGTTCAAGTCATGAACCTTACACTTACGGGTACTTACGGGACCGCCTGCTGTTACCTCATGCCTCCCACCGACCCGTACGCTCGCACAGAGAGGGACTTCTCAGGGTGCCGTCCGCCAAACAATGTCGGCTGGCGGCCCCCAGGGGAAGATCCTTCTCTATGGGGGCTCCTACTCTTTGGAATGAACTTCCCCCTGGTTTACGCCAAATATCTGACTTTCGAACCTTTCGCCGCAAATTGAAAACATACTTGTTTGTTCGCGCGGGGCTTTCTTAAACTGTTTAGATTTTAAATTTAAATTTTATTTAAGTTTTAAATTGGGGTTTTTAGATTTTAAATATTTTAAATTTTCGGCCAAATTGTATAATAAGTTTTTTAATTTAGTTTTTAATTGTACATTGTTTATTTTTATCTTGGCTGTACACTGCCCTGAGTCCTTCGGGAGAAGGGCGGTCTAGAAATCTAATAAAATAAAATAAAATAAAAATACACAATCCCAGTCAAATGATTATCTAGTCTATTTTTGAAAACCTCCAGTGATGGAGAACCCACAACCCTAGGAGGTGGAAAAGTTAAATTCCAGTAAATTATATTTAGTTGCTGCTGACTACATCGATGTCTGTGAAGTCCTTCTTGATAATACTACCCTATAGTCTTCTTCTTCAAAGAGCTGCTGTGGTGCAGTGGTTAGAATGCAGTACTGCAGGCTACTTCTGCTGATCACCAGCTGCCAGCCGTTTGGCAGTTCAGGTCTCACCGGCTCAAGGTTGACTCAGCCTTCCATCCTTCCGAGGTGGGTTAAAATGAGGATCCAGATTATTGGGGGAAATAGGCTGACTTTGTAAACTGCTTAGAGAGGGCTGTAAAGCACCGTGAAGCAGTATATAAGTGATACTGCTATTCTGTAATATTTTTTCTTCTCTCAGTCTAGCCTTAAGCTTGAAGTTTCTAGTGACCGCTTTTTAAATGCAAATGAGGTAGGAATTCTTTTTTCCCCCCAAACTCTTCTTAAGTTAGTTAGTGCTACCAGGTTAGCAGTGATTATTGGTGTCAAGATGACCAGCTCCTCCTCCTCATTTTTGATTTCACAATCGAATGAAGACAATTCAACAGGGTCCAATCTTTTTGAAGAAGCTCTCTTGATCTTTTTCTCAACAGGCGTTAGTTCAATACCGATTCAAGACTTAATCCTTTCCCCGGCTTCACCTAGAACAGCATCTGTGCTCAGAATTCCTCCCCTGGTTCCTTTCTAATTTATTCAAAGGCCTATTTTAACACAAGTAGATATTTTAGTTCAAGAATCAGCAATTTCTCACTTGAGTTCTTTTGGATTTCCGAGCGACTGCCCTCTGACACGCTGATGAGTCATTGCTTTTTAATTTGTCACTTTTGCTTAATCCTTAATCCTTCCCCACGTATCTTTTATGTGGCTGGGCAGTTGTATTTTGAAAAACAAGGCTTCCATTGTCTGCATAGTTATCTCTCTTTATCATTTCTCTTCAGGTTGATTTCCCTTGGCTTTCTTCGCGGTCTGTTTTTCTCTCCCATTATCTGCATCTGACTTCTTTCTCCTCATTGTCTGCTATCTTATTCTGAGCTGTTTTGAAGAAAACGGCTAGGAATCATTATTTGTATTTAGAAATTAGAAATTAGTTCATTCAATTCCATAAGTAGGATCAAGGTAAGTCCTTTACTTCCCCGCAAGATCTGAGCAGCTTGAGAAAGTCTTGAAGACCTGTTGTTCCTTCAGGCATTGGATGATAGGTGAGCTGTCCTGAAAGGTTCAATGGGTGTGGTTGTGCCACAATGGAGTGATTTGTTTTAACTATTGGCCTGAGAGTGTTTGGTTTTGGATTTTGGTTTTGATGGGGATTGGGGTAGGAGGATACTGTGACTTGTTTTATGACTATATGCTGGCCCAAAGTTGTATTTTTACAAATTGGGTAACTCTTTAAATATTTGAAGAAATAAATCATTTAAATTGTTAGCTTTCATTCTGCATTTCTACTCAGAATATTAGAAAATATTGTGCTGACATTGTATATTATGATACACCATCTCAGGAATATAGGGATTTGGGAAAGGAGGGAGGGATGGAAGCAGTGGTGGGATTCAGCTAGTTCGCACCACTTCGGGAGAACTGGTTGTTAACTTTCTGAGCAGTTTGCTGAATTGGTTGTTGGAAGAAATCATTAGGGCAGAGAACCGGTTGTTAAATTATTTGAATCCCACCACTGGATGGAAGGAGGAAGGGCTGGAAGAAGAAATGGAAGGAAGGAAGGAAGGAAGGAAGGAAGGAAGGAAGGAAGGAAGGGAGGGAGGGAGGGAGGGAGGGAGGGAGGGAGGAAGGAAGGAAGGAAGGAAGGAAGGAAGGAAGGAAGGAATCAGTGTCATTTTTTTCAAACATTGTCCAAATTCTCACTTTAAACCAATTTAATTTCTGCTTACTTTCATCTTTTCTAGGCAGCCTTTTAATGAATCTTTTATCTCAGGGCTGCACAATTTTCTTTGCAAAAAAGCCAACTACTCTTGGCTTTTCAGTGGCATATGGTTGGGATGGGCACATTTCAAAAACTGAAATGGGTCAGAAAAGGAAATGAATGAATCCCTTATAGAAGTTTTCTTCTGAAACGGGGGAATGATGAAATTGTGATTTACAGTATAAGATTGAAGTCTTGATTGGCTTCCGGGTGGCTCCACCTCTTCGCTGAGCCCTAATTAAAGGGGCTCCGCACTGAACATCGTAAAAGCCAGGAAAAGCCGGCTTTAATCTTTTTCTCTGGATGAAAGAGGAAAGATAAGAGCGCAGGAATGTTGGTAGACCTCCCCAGAGGCTTTGTTTTAATTAAGCAGAGCTTCGAAGGGTCGATGGGTCCCATAAATATTTCTGCCATCTCCGACTTCAGTGCGTGTCTGCAAAAGCAGGAAAAGAAGAAGGTGTCCATCTCTGCTAATTGTGTTATCTTTATGGATCTCTTTAAGCAGACGGAATGAGTGCAAGCGGACGATTATTGGAGTGCAAGTATTTTTGATTTCCTGACTTCTACTTTCTAAAAAAGAGATTTTTTTTTTCCTTTGTTCTAATTGACTCTAAGATGGCGCCTGAACGGGAGTGAAAATGACGAATGGAATTTTAAACAGTCTGTGCAACTAAGAAGATAAGAAATGTTATGTGTGGATTTTAATGAAGTGAACTGAGCTCTCCTATACTTAAAGGGGAGAAGAGAAGTTTCTAGACTTATATTTTGTGAATTTTAAAACTGAAATGGCTACTAAACCACCTAAGACTGGGGGCAGAAGGGGTTCTGAACCAGCTTTAGAAGATCTGATTAAAGAGCATGGCGAAGAGTCTGAAGACAGGTTCTAGGAGATTTTGGATAATATAGAGAAAAACTGAGATGAAATAAAAGAGAATAATAAAAAATAAGAGAAGATATCTTGATGGCTTTTCAAGGTTTGGCAAAAGACTGGAGGTGGTGGAGGAGGAGGTGCAAGAAATTGTTCAGTCAAATCAACAAATAGAAAATAGAATGGGGGAATGCAAATCAAATTGGATAAAATGAAGATCAAGTGGTGGTGATGCAGTATAGAATGATGGAAGGAGCTCTGAGAATTAGAGGTTTGAATGAAGACAAAGGGGAAGATTTAAAAAAAATTTTATCAGAAGCTCTGGCTGAATTTATTGAACTTGATCCACAAGAGGTTGCTTATCAAATTGACAAATTTTATAGAGTTAATTCTTGGATTGCTAGGCAAAAGAAACTTCCTAGAGACATTGTGGTTTATTTTTTGAAAAGAACAGTGAGGAATCAAATTTTGCAAGTTGCTTTTCAGAAAAACTTGAAAATAGGGGAACAGGAGTTGAAGGTTTTGAAAGAGATCCCTCCCAAGATGTTAAGGGATAGAAAAGACTTTACATTTTTTACACAAGAACTTAAGAAATACCAGATTCAATTTAGATGGGAGGTTCCAGTTGGCTTGACAGTGTATTATCAGGGAAGAAGATATCGTATTGACACAGTGCTTAAGGCCAAAGATTTTCTTTCTACAGTGCTGAAATTTGAAATAGAAATAATAGAAAAAAGAATTCAAGAGACTCAAATGGGTGTGGAAGCTGAGGTGATTCCAGTGATGTTACCATCAGAGGAACAACCACAAGAACAAAGACTGACGAGGGGAGCCCTTAAGCGTAAAGAAAAGGAGCAACAAACTCAAAGTAAAGTTCAGGACTCTGCTACAGAAGCGGTGGAGGAGCACGGCCGAAGATACGGAGGACGATCTTCAGTTGATTGCCCAAAGGCTTCAGCAGCCCAGTAATGGCAAATAAAATCTTGACTTGGAATGTCAATGGTTTGAACTCAGCTCAGAAGAGAAGAAAATATTTCATTATTTGAAACAATTTAAACATGATGTTATTTGCTTACAAGAAACGCATATTAAATTATCAGATCAAAAGTACCTAATAAACTCAAAGTTAGGTAAACATTTTGTTGCTTCAGCTTTGGAGAAACATGGCATAGTGGTTTATTTGAGAAAAGATATACCAGCCAAGTTAATAGAGGCAGATATTTATGGAAGATATATTGCTATTGAACTTACAATAGAAACAAAAAGGACTCTCTTGCTTGGTATATATGCACCCAACCAGCAACAAGAAAAATTTTATAGAATGTTATATGATAAGTTGATCCTATGGGATTATAAATCGTGTATTATATTGGGCGATTGGAATGGAGTAATAGATACACGAAAGGACAAGAGAACTTCTTCCAAGAAGATACCTGCACATGCAAAGCTGCCTAAATCCTTTTTTGATATGATAGAAGATTTTGAGTTAAGAGATGTATGGAGACTGCGGAATTTGGAGGAAAGAGACTATACTTTTTCCCTGATAGGCATCAATCCTTCTCACGTATTGATTTTATTTTAATTTCTAATGATTTGCTTTTTAGGGTGAAGAAAACTAAGATATTTCCAAGATGTTTGTCTGATCATAGTCCTGTTTGGATGGAATTGCAATATGGAAAAGAGGGTAGAAGAACTTGGAGATTAAATGAAAATTTGTTTAGATATCAGGATAATGTAAATCAATGTAAAAAGCAGATGAAAGAATTTTTTGATTATAATTTGAATAATGAAACATCGATAGAAATGGTTTGGGACTGCAGTAAAGCTTTTATGAGAGGTGTATTAATATATCTTAATAATAGACAGAGAAATAAGCAACAAAGACAGCGAGGTATTTAGAAGAGGAAATTTATAAGAAACAACAATTATTAATACATAACCCACATGATCAAAAACTTAAAGATGCAATAAAGTTACTACAGAATCAATTTAATATGATAATGGCTGATCAGGTGGCAACAAATATACAATATGCCAAACATAATACTTTTGTAACGCAAATAGACCTGGTAGGTGGTTAGCATACACTTTAAGGAAAAGACAAAACAACGTACTATAGAAAAATAGAATACAAAGGTAAAGAGAGATATCAACAGGATAAAATTAAAAAGCTTTTTAGAATATTATACAAATTTATATCTTAAAGATAATATATTGAATAGGGATATTGATAAGTATTTGAAGGAATATAAGGTTAAAAATTTAACTTTAGAACAAACGGATGAATTGAATCGCCTATAACCTCGGAAGAAATTATTTTGGTAATTAAACAATTAAAATGGGGAAAACTCCTGGTACGGATGGGCTTACAGTTAGTTATTATAGGAATTTACAGGATGAGATGTTAGGTCCACTTAAGGAATTATTTAATCAGATACAACTAGGAGGGGAATTCTCATGGAGAACCTCTTTATTTCATTGATACCAAAAGAGGAACAGGATTGTTCTAAACCTGGGAATTATAGGCCAATCTCACTTTTAAATAATGATTATAAGATTTTGTTAAAATAATAGCTAATAGATTAATGTTGATTCTGCAGCGAAGAATTCATAATGATCAATCTGGATTTATAAAAGGGAGACAGATGAGGAATAATGTTAGGCAGATTGTTAATTTACTGGAGTACTTAGAAAAGAAAAATTTTATTCCAGCAGCATTTATTTTTCTCGATGCAGAGAAAGCTTTTGATCGATTGCATTGGGATTTTTTATTTAAATTAATAGAAAAGATGCAATTTGGAGATGGTTTTTTAAGAATAATTAGGGCAATTTATGGAGAGCAAACAGCACAGATTATAATCAATGGTAGCTTAACAGAACCTTTTAAGATTGCGAAAGGAACAAGACAGGGATGTCCTTTATCACCATTATTGTTTATTTTAACTCTAGAACCATTATTGGATAAAATACGAGAAGTAAAGGAGATAGAGGAATTAGAGTTAGACAGTATGAATATAAGTTAAGAGCTTTTGCAGATGATTTGGTGATTACTTTAACAAACCCTATAAATTCTAGTAAATCTTTGTTGGAAATAATTGATCAATATGGGAATGTCTCAGGGTTTAAGGTAAATCAGAAAAGACAAAAGTGATAATAAAAATATGGCCAGACAACAGAAAGAAAAACTAGAGGAAGTAACAGGATTTGAAATTGTAAAGAAGGTTAAGTATTTAGGGTTTATATTACGTCATCAAATGTGAAATTGTATAAGAATAACTATGAGGTTTTATGGCAAAAGTTCAGAAGGAGTTGATTGTTTGGAAAAATTGCAATTATCTTTGCTGGGGAGAATTGCTGCTATTAAAATGAATGTTTTACCTAGATTTTTATTCCTCTTTCAGATGATACCAATAATTAAGAAAGATAAGAATCTTGAGGAATGGCAGAAGGAATTAACAAATTTATATGGGAAGGTAAAAAGCTAGGGTTAAAATGAAAATAATTCAAGATTCTCGGAAAGGGAGGTTTAAAATGCCTAATTTTAAATTATATAATGAAGCAGCTGCTCTCTCTGCAATAAGTGATTGGTTTAATTTAACAGAGGACAGAATTTTGAATATAGAAGGTTATGATTTGTTATATGGATGGCATGCATATTTAATTTATGACAAAAAGTGGATAAGGCCTTTAAAAATCATGTGCTAAGAAATGCCCTTCATGTGTTTGGAAAAATACTCTTATAAACTAAATTATAAGGTTCCTATATGGGCATGTCCTAGACATACAGTAGAAAATATAAACATAGAACAGAATCAGGAAATGATTACATATAAAGATCTTTTGTATACTGAAAGAGGTAATTTGCAGTTAAAATCTCTGCAAGTATTAAGAGAGGAAGGAAAATTATACTTGGTTTCAATATGAGCAATTACATGCTAGATGGAAGGAGATCAGAAAATTGGTATAGAGCAGAACGAGGAAATTTGGTAAAGCAAATTAGAAATCAGTCTCAGGAGCATATAAAGAGATTGTATAATGTGTTACTTGAAATAGATTCTGAAAGGGACTTGGTAAAGGACTGTATGATAAAGTGGGCACAAAATTTTCAGGAGCCAATATTATTGGAAACGTGGGAAAAATTTGGGTTAGAAATGTTAAATTCACGCAGGCACAGAATCTGAGGAAAATTTTTATAAAATGTTTTATAGATGGCATCTAGATCCTAAAAATTATCGTGTATGTATCCAGAAATGCAAGCAAAATGTTGGAGATGTAATTGTGATGACGCTACATATTTTCACATTTGGTGGACTTGTAAGGACATAAAGGCCTTTTGGATAAAAATTTGGTGGATTTTACAAAATGTTCTGAAAAGAAGATAAAGTTCCTGCCGCAATTTTTCTTGTTGGGAATTATTACGGATTGTACAGTAATTGAGACTAAATTGATTTTAAATCTAATAACTGCAGCAAGATTACTAATAGGACAATATTGGAAGAAAAAGAAGTACCAACAATACAAGAATGGATATTGAAAGTTGCCAATTTGGCTGAGATGGCGAAGATATCAGCCTTTTGAAAGACAATACGCAAGAAAGATACTTAAAGGAATGGAAAAATGGATTGACTATATTCAACGAGATATCAGACTAAGAGTTATCAGACTGTTTTGAATGATTATGATGTATTATTTTGATTGCTTTTGGGGAAGTTAGGAATTGATGATTGTAGGGTATAATTAAGTTGGGACGAAAATTTTTAGCATATGTTTGTTTTACTTTTAACT